>NC_051177.1:157894287-157923458 GCF_013339695.2 Rhipicephalus sanguineus | reverse complement strand
GTTAACTTAAATGCTTCCGCTGAGATGCACAACGCGCGAAAATATTGCCAGAAGCCTGAACAATGATGGGATCTAGCCAGGGCTGGGCAGAGATACTCCGAAAAGTATTCCGGAATACAGATATCGAAATACATGAACTGGAAGCCTAAAATACAGATAGTGAGATACATTTGCCTTTAACGTAACGGATATTTCGGAGATACTTTTGCAATAAGACGAAAAAAGTATTCCGGAATACATTACAGCGATACAGATACTGGAATACTTTTTTATTTCAAGGATGCTCATACTACGCAAATACACTTAATAGTGCAGCATACTGTTGTAATTCAAGTTACAGCACGTCGAAACATTCAGTTCATTTATTTATTTATTACAGTACCCTCAGCGTCATTAAGACACTGCAGGGGAGGGGGGTGAACAAAGCACATAATTAGTAATAATGACATAATTACAAGTATCAATTGCAATAAAAATACACTATTTCACAGCAACAGTAACAAGGATTGGACACCGAAATCGACATACTTGGCCGAACAAACTAAGCTATGATAGAAATAGCACACTTTAAGCAAATCACTCGAATCACTAATGAACACCAGTGAATTGAGAAAAAGTACAGATTCATTTTGAAGATCTGCTTTGCTGAGAAGGTTGCTGTGTAGGTTTCTCAAATAGGCGGTCTTCTAACAGCGTCGGTTCAGCCTCAGCACAAGACTCACGAAAGCAACAAAGTCGGTCTACCGCTGAAGGCGAGCACAAATTTAGTGTTATAGTGAATAAATCTCTTCTTCATAGCCGGATTGCGCTGCAGCGTGGCGATATCTCTTCTCGGGTCACCTAGATACCGAAACGCTTCCGCCCTCACTCGGGTTGTTCTGACTGTTCAGAATCTGAAGTCTGTCCCCATCTTCGGAATCCTAAGCTGTCTGACCCTGTCGGCTTCAATGAAGCTGTCACCACCACCGACGCTATCAGCACCCATTTCAGAAAGCCGCAACAGGCGACGTCGGCTCCAGCGGTGGGGGAGCCTGCTACCACAGAGACCGTTTCACGCATGTCATCAATTAGGAACGCTCCGTGACATTGGAGAGGTGGCTGAAAGCGCGTCAAAGATAGCCATCTTCTAGTCACTTCCGCCGCGACTACTGGGAACTGCTTTTGGAAGTGCCGCCGCTTTGAGAACTGAACGCACGCGAACGCACGCGCGGGGGGTCGCGAAGTAATGGCTTGCCACCCGAAACAAATTAGGCGTGCTGCACTGACCTTGAGAGACAGCGACTTACGTCTGCAGAGGCCGACAACACTGCCGCCGCGATTCTGCCGTCTGCGGCGTCGCGCGCTTTACAACATGGACCATTGTGCTTGAGGGGCAACTTTATTGTTCTAGAAGTACACTTTAGGGGAAACCATCGCCGCCCTATCTGTCGGCGACCGCCGGCGCGCCTTTGCTTGTCTTGGCACAAAAAAGAAAGAAAAGACGCCGTTCCCCCATTCGAAACACGCCTCAACTCATTTCCGACACAAATAAACAATGTAATGAGATACCCGTATCCTGCATAGTATCGCGATACAGGCGATACATCGTAAATGTATTTCACTATTGAGATACAAATACATTTTGCAAATGTATTTCGATACATAAATACAGATACTCAAAAGTATCTCTGAAATACTATCGCGATACTCTTGTATCGCGATAGTGCCCAGCCCTGGATCTAGCTCGGTCGATAATTTGTTCGTCGCAATCAAGCATTACTGGAAAACTGCGTGAGTTAAGGGGAACTATACGTTCGACCTGCAAATGACCGTGGCCTTCGGACACTTGTGCTACGTCTTAACAGGTGACAAGACAGCGACGATGCGGCAGCAAAAGCGATTACCGCTGCCTCTGCTTAACACTCTCATGAAACGCCGCAAGGGAGGCACATCGTTTTTACCCGGAACGTAAGGCAGCAGTGTAAGCGTGCATATAACTTTCTATTTTTTTGTATGTTGCCGGCACCCGCATTAAACTAAATAAAAAAAAAACACTCCTTCCTAATAAACAGAGCGCAAGGAATGGTGTAATTGGATGTTCTGCAAACCAATCAACAACTTTCACATTGGAAACTTTTGCCCACCTCAGTTACTTTGGAATTTACGCAATTAATCTTGCCTAATTAAGCAATTGAGCAGAACAAAAAGTAGTGCTACTTAATCCACGCCATAGCAAGAAACACGAATTTGCACCCGTCGTAAGCGCATTGGCATATTTTTAAAGTCTGGCAAGAATTAGCTGGGGCACCCTGTAAACGTGGTTTTTAGGACTCGCCAAGACGAGTAACATGCACTATCTTTTCTTATAGCTTAATGCCCTTCGTTTTCAAAAAAAGATAATTAATACTTCGCTTTAGAGGTTTTGTCAAAGTTACCTGAAAGACGTGTTATATACAGTACACATTTGGTTGATCTTCTTGTCAACGGATATGAATGAAAAAAGAAAGTGCTGCATGCAGTTTACACCACAAAAGTATCAGGCGTCTGTTGCAACATAAATGCCATTTTAATATTACGCTATCGAGTATTTCTTTGTGGCGATTGCACAATAATAATAAAGAAATTGCTGCTCATTCACGCTAAGCATTAGAAAAAAACTTGCGAATAATGTGAAATATGTAATGCCCAGTGCAGTTATACCGGGTGCTTTTAGTAAATGTGCCCAAATATTTTTAAAATTCACAATACAAGGAATTTGTGCACTCCGCGTAATGTTTACTTTTGTGTACTAATATTACAAGCCCGATTACGCGTACTTGATGTTCTCGGGTTCTCTTGCTTACTCAATCGCGCGGTTTATTGCTTACGTGATTAAATATGCTGGAAAAAGTCAATTTTCTCAAAACCGCGAGTATAAGTAAACTTAAAGGGCCGGTATACTGGCCCCTGTTTTTTTTACGCCTTACAGAATAGCTCATTCATTCCTACAGAAGGCTTCCGCGACCACATTTTGCGAATATACGTCCCGTGCGGGCCGCGCACATGCTTCATTTCGAAACGCACTTCCCGCGTCATTCTCCAGCGCCTGTCGAGCCGTCTTCTCCCACTAAGTGACAATGTTTCCCGCCATGATGGTCGAGTGCTTGCGGTGCTGGCGCACTGACCCGACGGTCGCGCGATTGAATACTGGCCGCACCGGCCACATTTTTCATGGAGGCGAAAATGCTTGAGGCCCGTTTATTTAGATTTAGGAGCCTATTAGAGAACTCGAGGTGGTCAAAATTCCCGCAGCCCTCCACTACGGGCGTCCCTCATAAGCCTGGGACGTGTTGAGGCGTTATACCCCAACAGTTATTTTTACGTGAGGTTGCCGTGGGCAACGTTGCGTAGCACCGATATCGTGTATTGGTCATCCACCCTAAAAAATTGCGCCTTGGCCCTGCGGTGATATGGTTTCGGCCACGCCGTTGTCGCGCGTGTCGCGTACTTGTTTACCTGGACAGTGCCTCGCATCGAGATTTCTCACCGCACCGCCTGTAAAAACTGTACGAGCGACATAAGGAAGAAGCCTCGCTGGGTGGTTGGCTACACAGCTGTGGCGTAATCGCAGATGTGTTACGTTGTCGATGTGGGAGTAGCCGCGACGATGGGCTCAGTCTACCCCTCTCCTCTGCGGAGAAGAATGGGGAGGCTGAGCGAGGAACCGAAACCAGCCGAAGCGATCACGAAAGGGTCGTTCTACCACCGTTATCTTCCTCATCACAATGCTTATGCGCTAAATTCTTGCTGGAGCATGGTCACATTGTACAAGCACGCCATTCTCGCTTCAGCGAAAATTTTTGATGTCGGGGTTGTTTTCGGGCACTTTAAAGGAAAGCTCACAGCTAGGGAGAGGGCGTCCTGTCTGTTGTAGGTTTATGATTAACATTTCTCATAGGCGTATTTATTGTAGGCATAAGATTAGCCCGTTATATATTACCGCAAGATTGCACATGGGTGTAAAATTATAACTGGCGGCTTTATGAATGAGAAAAGCTAATTGCCTGAATGAACGGCTGAATTAACGGTCTCCTTACATATGCTGTCCACTTTCCTGTCCTCAACAAGAATCCTACCTTCATTTGCGCATTGAATCACACTTCATCACGCTAACTGGAAAGCATTCTTGTGTATCGTGGCGTAGGCATCGAAGAAGGAGCAGCAGCATTACACCATCTTGTGATATCGGGTCCGATACCACGTCGCCCACACCGACGACAGCTTCCAATTCAACCAGGTGGAAGTGCGCCGTGATTCCGGTTGCGGTGACGTTACCTGCCGACGAAACGAAAAGTAGATGGCCGCGCAGCAGATCATGAATGTATGGAGACCACGTACTTGACGTATCTGCACCGTCTCACGATGTACGGCGTTGTGGTCCAGGCGTAGAACACCGCCGGCATGGGGCCTCCTTCCGACGAGGTCATAGCCACCACCCTCGAGTCAGGTGAGCAGTATTTGCTCGGCATTTTTCCCTGAGTTTGCTGTAAGGTCGGTGGTGGGACACCTGTATTGTGTAAGGCCAGAAAACTAGTCGTTTATGCGAGAATAAAAATGGACGCCAAAATTAGGCCAAGTGCAGTTGAGACGGAAGAGTGAAACGGTTTGGCGAAATTGAGAAATTAGCAGGCCTGTGGAAAGCAGGGTGCAGGCTTGGCACAAGAAAGCGGTGTCAGTAAAGATTAATGGAAAGACATTCAACCGTGCCATGGTGATGAAGCTGACTGGCAATTACTATTAGTACTGATGTGATTACGCTTCGTTACGTGAGTCGCGTCTTGTTTAAAATCAACAGCGGCCGCGGATTCACAGAACTTCTTTTTCGTAAGTGCGTTTTCTCTTTTGTCAGCCGGCTTCGCTAATGCTACGTCCCGTTTCGTGATTGGCTGAAGTATGTTCGTAGGAAAAATTTTTGTGCAAGACGTTTTCGTGATTACGGGCCCAGATTCTTGCCAGTGAAAGTTATCAATACAGCACAAAGTATGATGGACAGCGATGCCACCCTAGAAGCACGTGTTTTACGCGTTGGCAGATACGTTGGGAAGTTAGAGAGGGTCTGAGGGAAGACGACGTAGCGGAGGGTGTTCAGAATAAAGAAGATGGCTCACAGCCTAGCCTAATTTAGTATCATTACAAATTGCTGCAGTCGCGTGTGCGTTTTGTGGACATTCAAGTCTAGATGTGGGTGCGCTTCACCAGTGGAGCAAATCAGTGCGGCGTCATCTGGATCAATGCTGCAACGCCTCAAGGGGAACAATCACTTCCGGAAGCAGTGACCATTGACGCATTTGTCTCTTATATAAGCACAAAACGAAGCTCACTCCAGATGATCTATTTGCGAAACGAAAAGTGGGGCTCACAATGAAACTTCAGGATTATGATAATTTTTTTCTGACTCCAATTCGAAACTGCGCGAAGCCTGCTACCGTTGCTCCGTCTAACATATCCGCCGAGCTGACCACCAAGTTTCTTGAAGTGGAGCAGGAACAGAAAAGGCAGCAAAATGAGTTACGTCACTTGCTGGTAAATGTCACAGAAAGAATAAGCAGACCGAATCTTGAACACGTGAGGCCCTACATGTTTGACGGACGGTGTAGCAGTCCCCAGTCCTTGCTAGCATTTTATGAATATGTGTGCAGTGAAAACTACAGCACAGTGATGAGGATAGAGCGAAGAACATGCGATTATTCCTATCAGGAATAGCGGAGTTGGTGCTAATTGCGTGTCAACGTTCACAGCAACAAGAAAGCAAATTTTCTCAGCTCTTCCGGCAAGAACAAGGTATTGCTATGAGTAGAGACTGGATTTTAGGTAAATCACTATTTTGTTGCTTGCGCTCTTGTCGCGCCATTTTGATATATGAGCATGAATTAGAGGTTAAGAACAGGGCTGGGCAGAGATACTCAGAAGAAAATTCCAGAATACAGATATCGAAATACATGAACTGGAAGCCTAAAATACAGATACTGAGATACATTTGCCTTTAACGTAACGGGATATTTCGGAGATACTTTTGCAATAAGACTAAAGAAGTATTCCGGAATACATTTGCAGCGATACAGATGCTGGAATACTTTTTTTATTTCAAGGATGCTCATACTATGCAAAGACACTTATTAGTGCAGCATCATGTTGTAATTAAAGTTACAGCGCATCGAAACGTTCAGTTCATTTATTTATTTATTACAGTACCCTCAGCGCCATTAAGACATTGCAGGGGAGGGCGTGGACAAAGTACATAATTAGTAATATTGACATAATTAGAAGTATCAATTGCAATGAAAGTACACTATTTCACAGTAACAGTAACAAGCATTGGACACTGAAATCGCCATACTTGGCGAACAAACTAAGCTATGCTAGACATAGCACACTTTAAGCAAATCACTCGAATCACTAATGGACACCAGTGAATTGAGAAAAAGCACACATTTATTTTGAAGATCTGCTTTGCTGAGAAGGTTGCTGTGTAGGCTTCTCAAATAGGCTGTCTTCTAACAGCGTCGGTTCAGCCTCAGCACAAGACTAACGAAAGGAAAAAAGTCTGTCTACCGCTGAAGGCGAGCACAAATTTGTGTTATAGTGAATAAATATCGCCTTCATAGCCGGATTGCTCTGCAGCGTGGCGATATCTCTTCTCAGGTTATCTAGATACCGAAACACTTCCGCCCTCACTTGGGTTGCTCTGACTGTTCAGAATCCAAAGTCTGTCCCCATTTTCGGAATCCTCAGCCGTCTGACCCTGTCGGCTTCGATGAAGCTGTCACCACCACCGAAGCTACCAGCACCCATTTCAGAAAGGCGCAACAGGCGAAGTCGGCTCCGGCGGTGGGGGTGCCTGCTACCATAAAAGACCGTTTCACGCATGTAATCACTTAGGAACGCACCATGACATTGGAGAGGTGGCTGAAAGCGCTTCAAAGATAGCCATCTTCTAGTCACTTCCGCCGCGACTACGGGAACTGCTTTTGGAAGTGCCGCCGCTTTGCGAACTGAACGCACGCGAAGCATTGCAAAGCCTGTTCCAAGGCGGTATCCGCGCGGGGGTTCGCGAAGTAATGGCTTGCCACCCGAAAAAAATTAGGCGTGCTGCACTTACCTCGAGAGACAGCGACTTTCGTCAACAGATGCCGACAACTCTGCTCCACGATTCTGCCGTCTGCGGCGTCGCGCGCTTTACCACATGGACCATTCTGTGCTTGAGGAGAAACCATCGCCGCCCTATCTGTCGGCGACCGGCGGCACGCCTTTGCTTGTCTTGGCACAAAAAAAAAAAGAAAAAAGAAACACCATTCCCTTATTGGAAACACGCCTCAACTCATTTCCGACACGAAAAACAATGTAACCAGATACCCGTGTCCTGCATAGGATCGCGATACAGGCGATACATCGTAAATGTATTTCACTACCGAGATAAAAATACATTTTTCAAATGTATCTTGATACAGAAATACAAATACTCAAAAGTATTTCTAAAATACTACCGTGATACTCTTGTGTCGCGATACGGCCCAGCCCTGCTAAACATACATTACATAGGGATCCTGCGGTTCGCTCTTGAGATACATCACTTGCTTAACAATGACCCATCCTTTTCTCTCACTATACAACACTCACTAAAATTCCTACATTAAGCATTTTGACATTGTAGCTGAAGGAATTGCACGACCAAGAAAAACTGGGTTTCATAAACGCTCCACGACCAGAATACGACACTCTTTTCATCTGCCAGGTTATGGTGCGGTGACATTTTCCATGGCAAATGAGTACTCCTTCGCAGTCTCCTCTCGTGTCAGAAAAGAATAAAGAATAAAAACGTCACCAAACTGGCTTTTCCATGACACTTCGCAAAGCCAGTGACAAGCAGCGAGGCCAGCCGGGAAAACTCGGAGATGTCATATTTTGTTGCAGACCGTGGAAGCTACGTTTCGCGGCCGTATGTTTATACGATCGGATTCGCACGTCTGTCACCGCGCCCATAAATAGACGCGTATAAATGCGCACATGCCTAAGGAAGGAGGACACGAAGAGCCGTGCTCGTGAAATATTTATTCTAAATAGAGCTCGAAAGGCGCAGTGGAATTCCGCGTACCTGTCAGCCAGCTGTAGTACAAATAAACCCGAATATCTTTGTAAACTGCGTTTTTAAAAATACAGCGTTTACTTCAAAATACGCTATATTCCCACATCGAATACAATGTTGAAAGTTTGCGTTAGTACACCTAAATACTGAAACACGCTTTAGTCCACACGTTGAGCAGAGATTTTCCCAACGTTTCGCCCAACGCTGATTCCCAGAGATTTTCCCAACGTTGATTCAGCGGCACTGTGCTGCTTGCTTCCCTTGTTTTTCGCCATTCACTCTTTTTCAGAGAAACGATTATTTTGAAAGGCTGGTGGTGAAAACAATGCTTACATTCACAAGTGTTCCCTGTGCACATTTATTGCACGAATTTATTTCTCATTATCTCCGTGTGGATGTGTCGGGTTGCATAAAATACTTCTAATATTAGCACACACTAAGGACATTACGGCACAAAATAGAATGCTTGATTTGTGAAATTCCGTATCTCTACCACCGAGTGTGCTAAGTGATGTAGATAGAGGCATAGGAAAACTGCAGGTGGACCGGGAACTCTTAGATTGCTCAAGTGTAATATTTGATGCTAACACGTAGTACTTGAATGCCAAAAAACGTGGGCACTTAGGAGCCTGCGGTTATTAGGCCGTTACGCTGTTCGAAACCAAAGTTATGCATGACTTCCGGCTTTGCCTACTTTCACAGCTAGTCAAATTTCACGACAAGCAGAGATGACGGTTAACAACGCCTCATTAAAAAACTAAAGAAAAAAAAATGAATTTTGCACATATATACACTGCGGTTCAGCTTGCGCTAAGATATAAATCATATGCCAAACCTGCATACATTATTAGGCATATTAAGTGAGCCAATACACGCCTATTTACTTTTTTAAAGAGAAAACAGGCGCTTCATGTCAAGATAATAGATTTTGAAGCGTTTTTTTTAACATTATATTATCAGTAGACAGCTGGCGGAAGCCTCTTAGGAACGGCAGGGTCACTACGCTTAGCATGGGAGAGGATTTAACTCTTTTGCAGACACAGCAGTTATTTGGTATTTTGCTGCGTTTTCTTCAGTTGTGGTCATTTTTCAGAATTAACAGCTAGTCCCACCATCTCGTTTGCCTATTTATTGTAGTTCAGTCCTCTCCGCTGTACCACGTGCTAAATTGAGGATGCAGTTATGCCTTTAGTGTATTTGATTCGTTCAATGAAAAACTGTTCAAATTTGCAAAAGATGTATAAAATTCAATGTGCTTCCTCAGAGCTTCCTCATCAGCAGTAAACTGCGTCTCATAAGCAAGGTTCACGCTTAGCTACCTTGAATATGACAACATGCAATCGCGGAGTGCGAATGAAACGATATACGAAATATACATACATAAAACCCAGAGCATCAGATAAAGGCGTTGGAAAGTAACTTCAATATCTGAGTCCTGCCGCGGTGGTATAGCGGTTACGGTGCTCGGCTGCTGACCCGAAGGTCGCGGGTTCGATCCCGGCCGCGGCGGTCGCATTTCGATGGAGGCGAAATGGTAGAGGCCCGTGTACTTAGATTTAGGTGCACGTTAAAGAACACCAGATGGACGAAATTTCCGGAGCCCTCCACTACGGCGTCTCTCATAATCATATCTTGGTTTTGGGACGTAAAACCCCAGATATTATTATTAACTTCAATATATGCTTCGTGAGGTCAACATCAATGTAATCACAAAAGACACCAGCAGCCCATATTGGTAAAGCGTGGCTTATCAGTGAGAACATGACCGCTTTCTGACTTGCGTGCTCGCGAACGTCAGCCGCTTAGTTGTGCCGTGCAGCGAAGTGCTGCGCTCGCGCTGGCATTCTAAACGAAGAACACACCGAGGTAACGCCCATTCCGCGTAACGAGAAATGAAAACACGGTCCCTGCTCTGAACTTCCATTACTTGCCAGTGGCATTTCCCACTGCGAGAGCACTGCGCATCCTCAACATACTCGTTCTTCAGTTTCATTTCAACGGTTATTTTTAAGCTTACGTTGTTTCCCTTCTCTATTTGAAAGCTGTTGCTAGGCATTATTTCTTTTAGCAAACCTTGCACTATTTCCTTTACATCAAGTGTTTTTATTTCTAGATTGTCTGCACACGTTCTATTTCCTGGGTTGACGAAAATAGGCAGTGCTAAAGGGTTCCCGGAACCACGTTTAATACAAATAAGAAGCGTAAGCAACAAAACACTCACAGGGTCGCTATGCAATCGCCTAAGACGACTACAACGCGAAATCCTTCTTTTTGTTCTCAGTCAATGTATTGACGCGCCCACCTCCTAAAACTTTCTGCGCCTAACTTGCCTTGCACTGCCTCCAGTATCTAAGAAATGCAAGCTGTCCCCACCTCACATGTTTTTGCACAGCCTAGTAATTGGCCCGCCTTTGAACAAGTGACGGTGTCGTCATGTCAGGGCGATCTGTGAAGTCACGATGACGTACATTGTGACGTCATTATTGGTGTCATGTTACACTAAGGTCACGTGACTTTTGGTACCCCGACTGAACTTACACATTGGCTTGAGTATCACTAGACGTTTCACCAACTTCTATTACATACTTGTTTGCATCATTCTTGTTGACCCAAACGCCGGTCTCCTGATGTATCGTCAGGCCTCGGAAATTCTCGAAGAGGCCGACGACGGTCAATTCTGGCATTTGGTGAGGCATCTAAGGCCTTTATTAAAAAGACACATTTAAGTTTCTCGTTTGGAGCTTAATTATTTGCTGTTGCATGTGCGGTGGAAGTGTAGTGGCTCGGATAATGAGGTTTGTGAGCCCAGAGCCGCAGATGGCAAACGCGCCCCATCAACCGAAGTTCTTTCATCGTTGGTAAAAACTCCTGGTTGCTTACACAGCGTGTTTTCCACCTAGAAGAAATATGTAATGCCTACTAAGGATACACAGCATTACCTAATGCTTCAGACGAAACAGAACCTAAATTACTACTTGCGGGTGACTGCAAGTCACCTGTGAGGTAGAATTTTACTTTGCGGCACGATGTTCTATATCAATGGCACGTTGTGAATACCAACTCGCCCAATTCTTCAACTCTTGTAAGGATATACTGTTCGATATTATTAGACTCTTGTGAAAAAAAGGCTGAAATGCACCATGGCGAGACGGACACTTCTCATTTATTCGTCGTTTCGTAGGCTTCTCGGAACAGCAAAAATGGGTCATCGTGGACACCCAAGACAGCGTACAGTCTTCAGGCAAATGACACCTTCTCAGCCTCTTAAGATCCACAGTGTCATTTTGTTGCCAATGTTCGAACTCTTGCCGTTATCATCGTATATGAAGCATGGATTTTTGGCAGAATATGAATGACGCTCAGGTTTCCTTCGTTATGAGATGCCGTGATGCCTAGTAAAGGAACTTGTCGCCTATGCGCATTGCCAGACTATTTCTTGCCGTAGGTGGCCTTGTTTTCTTATTTTTGTAATAAAAAAAATCAGTTGCTAACAATGTTTTCTCCGACTTGTGGAAAGCGGAGTTTAGGTAAGGCGGAACGCTATTAGGTAGGGACGCGGCTGTTATCAAGCCACGCCCGGAAAAACATACAGAATTCTGAAAAATATATTTGAAAAAGATTAATTGCATCACTTCTTCTGGGTCCTCAACCCACATTCTCACACCAAAGTTAACGACCACGGCCTTCTATTTTCCGTGCTGTTTGAATTGACGTACATAGTCTTCGACGTGTTGAGTTCAAAAGTTCCGTAATACTCTTACTGAACTTTTGAACAACTTCTGAATAGTATGAACGCTGATAAAATACTCAACGTATTAATGACACAGTTGGTATCATGCCTGGCATTTCGTGCTTGGTAACATTCAAACTATAGCGTGGACTATAGCGTTGTCAAATCTCGCTGAAACTGCACTCTAGGCTTTTTTCTTATACACGGCTTCGCAATGAGCAGTACAAATAATTGTTCGTACTTGTGCACTAGTCAACAAAGATTAATGACGCCATTGCTTTCAAGTGTACTGCTTTCCGAAACTTGCAGCCTATAAAGGCTACTGTCAAATTGCGCTAGCGCAACGAGGCACTGTTATAGCTTTAATTCAGAATGTGCTTTTGATAGTAGCCTCTAAAAATGATAGCGAAGTAAACACGAATGCTGTACGCTAGACAGATTCCATTAAGCAGGGTCACCAAATGATAGAAGACAGAAACAAGCGTATGACTCAGGTCACGATACAGCGACGCCGAGAGACCCGATTAGTTAGCGATCCTCCCGGAGGCGCTAGAGCAGAACCTCGTAACGAGCTTCACATCGCCTCTGGGAATGAGAAAATAATAGCCTGCTGCTGCCATTCTAATTATAAGCGCCCGTCGCAGTACAGTGCATCACTAATGCCTAAAAGCATGAAGCCTTAATATAAGCCTTATTTCAACGCGCTTGTCAGCGTATGCGCTCAATTTAACGCAATGATTATATTTGAGCGTTATCAGCGTGAATGTGCGTGAGCCCGGTTGGAAACAATCTCCCATTGTCCTAGTTTTGTGCGAACTAACTCGATCTTGCACGTGCTCATGAAGTTCTCTTATTACTTCATTTGAACACCCGCACCTAATGAGCTTTTTTTTTCTTGAACACGAAACTAGTGTATGTTGGGGCCCACCAAGACCTCAGTGGCGCATTTCCATCACAAAAATAACATAAAAAGACGAAAAAAAATGCACACGATCAGATAGCAAAGAAAAAGTTCGGCAGATTCCACGCGTTGTGGGAATCCGTTTCATGCGAAGCAGCCAGCGAGTACTTCTAGGCTCTATTTTATGGCTTTGAGCCAAGCGTTACGAGGTGGATCGCAGAGTTTTATTGCGATAGCAATTATATGGACAGTCTCGGCTGGCAAATGTCCGTCCCCGTCGCCGTCATTCACCGTATATGTATAAGTATGTATATATATAGAAAAGCCACAAAGAAAAATAATTCAGAAATTCTTTCCGACGCGCGGAATCGAACGGGCGACCTCTCGCTTTGCAGCCCGCCGCGTTAGACGTTAGGCCACGACAGCACCGTCTTTCAGCCTGCTAACGGCGAGCTATTTATATACACCATGTAATTGAGCATGCTTTCTTAGTGGCCACATAGATGGCGCGACGTGCGCGCGTGTGGCGTTCTTTAAAGATCGTCGCCCCACTTCTGCGAACGCCGTTGCTCTTCGCTCTACAGGGGGTGGTCGCTTTCGTGCGCTTATCTCGAGGAAAGAAGGGGCGGCCGGCGGGGTGCTTCCCTTCGCTCGCTGCAGCAGCCGCGTTTGCGAAAGGAGCGCGCTGTTCCACGGCCGGGCTAGACCGCACGCGCGCGCAAGCCCGGCCGGCCGCGGCGCTAGCCCGGCCGTGGCTGTTCAAACAGACATAAGTAACAACTGTGACAATTCGCGCTCGTCTTGTGTGTACCTGTTCGTTCGTTTCGTGCGTCCTGCTTTATGTTTGAGCAGTGCGCTTCAAGTGTCGAGCTGTGACGCATTAGTTCGAGCTCGTCCTGTGTGCGTTCTTTTCGTGCGTCCTTTGGGCTCGAGCGACGCGCTGGCAATTTCGAGCTGCTTTCCGTTCTTCGCGTTACATTACAATTTATTGCTATCGCATTCATTGCTTCGCCGTTGCGGCGAAACTGTGACTTTTTTGTAAGTATAGTAGCTGTGCGCACATCGTGGGCTTACCAGGCACGCTGACAACACTGGCGTTCGAAGGATAACCTATGGTGCGACGTAACGTCAGTATTTATTTCATTTATTTACCTATAGCATTACCCACAGCGCCAATTGGCATTACAGTGGGAAGTGTTCACAAGCATAGAATAGAATAGAATACAATGCCGCCAAACAAATAATCAAAATCACCAATTAATCACATTCAGCAACACAAATACATATAACAATGAAATAGAAACCAAGTGCACTTTATGATGCAATCATGTGAATGTCATACGCAACTTTCGTTAATATATTCCTCCTCGGTCGAGCAATGCTTCAGTATAGCTTGCTCAATCATAGGAATAAAAATGTAATCTGTATTAGACTGCTATAAAAACGGAGCCAACACTGGAACCACCTGTATCGTAGGAGTGCATTCGCAGTATTTATTGCTCTCTTGTATAATTGGATAGCCAGCACCACAACCACAATCGACGTTGCACCGCCATTGCGCCTGCATAGGCTCTTTTTCCAAACAAGTTTATAGACCTGGCGTGGCTCTGTGGTAGAATGCCTGATTGCCACGCAGAATGCCTGCGTTCGATTCCTGCTGGAACCCTAATTTTTATTCTTTCCATTCGTCGGGTCGACGCTGCCGTTAGCGGTTATTGTTAAAGCTCTCGCACTTAAATTACTAATGTCTGTTCTCACCGTTTTTGGGTAGATAGAAACAGTCAATCACCTGTGGCGCATACCAGTACACCGGAGCCCGTGGTAAACGGGTATGTGCAACACGTGTCTGGCGGAAAGGGTTTGACGACGTACTCGACAGGATTTTCACGTTATCCATATCGTGGCCTGAGAGTCATATTCGTCAAATCCTCTTACCCTCCCATGCCAACTTTGGTCTGCACCAAGTTAAGGTGTAGACCAACCATCTAGACGTAAGCGGCTAGATAGATAGATAGATAGATAGATAGATAGATAGAAAAGCTCGAAGTGCCAAAGGTTCGCTAAGAAATGCTTCGAATTTAAGAATAGCTCCAACGGGAGTTCAACCCACGAACTCTCGTTCCGAGAGAACGGATGTCGGGCACGCTATCCACTGCGCCACGGTCACAGACTCTGGAGGCTTTACAAACGCGCCTCTCATATCGCACACTTTCCTCTCACAATGCTCTTGGTTCGCAGGGTGATGTCGCCGTCTGGGAGGGGTGAAGTGATGTATTGCATTATGGCCCTGGCCTCCACGATTAGCTCCTGCAATGCTTCGTCGCTACTCATGCGTCCTATTCGGCGCGTTTCCGGTAGGGGAACTGCAATTTTGTCAACGCCTTAACACCCCGCGAGGCAGCGACCTTAGCCCAAGCCTCGGCCTCACTCATAGCATCCATCCATATTAAAAACAGCTCTGCGACGCACACCTGCGTCGCCTTGCTGAAAGGTTCTGCTATACTTCGACTTTCCCGACGCGCGCGCGCGAGGACGTTGCGTTTCGTCACGTCGAGCTGGCGACGCTATGCCAGGCACAAATTGAACTCCGCTATGTATGTACAGTCCAGGCGGTTCCAACGCGCCGGCACAATTTCAGATTGAGGAGCGCATGCGCAGCAAGGCGAACAACGCGCCGCGCCACGTGTCGCGAACCGACGATACTGCCCACGAAGCAGGTTCCTGTACATGCCAGTTCAGCGCGGCCGCGCGCGTCCGGCGCGAAATGCTGCAGGATCTATTCGGAGTCGAGCCATAGAGAAAGGGAAATTGGCCAAGAGCGGACACTCAGCGATAAGAGGATCGAGCTCTCCCCGCCACCTCCTCGCCTAAACAGCCTTCGAGATTTTCGCGTCAAATCATAGGGACCGTGATCCCGAAGAACGCAAGCTGTCATAAGCGACGTTCAGGTGGCGCAAGTAGCGCAAAAAACAAAAAAAAAGAGGGTTGTGTAACGTAAACATGTAGCTTGTTTAAATTTTTTTGTTTGTTTACAGTACGTGTGACAACATTTTATTAGCGAGTTTTAGTATAGCGGATAACAGCGAACGCAAGGATTTAGCGTTAGCGTTAGCGTTGCGTGCTCCTAACTGCGCATGAGCAGAACGTAAACGTAGCCCGAGCTCTTACGTACGAACGCTATTTCTGGAATATAGCGTTCAACGCTAACGCACGCAAGAGATCCCGCACGTAGGGCAAGATGGCGGTGCCTGTTGAAGCGAGAGCCGTCCACTTCGAATCTTTGTAGCCGTCGTCGTGCATTATTAAACTTATTCATTCCCTAATAATGTTCGTATTTGATTTAGATTTGAGTAATGAGGCTTCGCCAACCGTGTACCGCCGATAAAATAGCTCCGTTTTTGAGATACAAAGTGGATTTGCGCTTCAGAAGGCTTAGCAAGATTTGTTTGCAAGGTTCGCTCATGTTTTCTGTAGCAGCGCAGAGATGGCGACGCTGTCTTTAGTCGCCTCTTTCCAAGATACGGCCACAAGTCAAGCAGATAAATGTCCGGCGTCGCTTGCCTTCATGCCTTTCGCGGCAGTGCATGAATGTGACGCGTGATGCGTCCCAGCTTAAAAAGGCCAGGTAGTAGGGGTCTTGAAGAATTCTCGAACGCGGCATGTCGACAGAAACCAATGTGTCAGAACTCAACACTTCCGCAAACGCGACATGGAGACGCAACAGTGGTGACTTTGGATCAGCTCGACTTGGTGGCGTTTTTGTGGATTCTACAGTGCATTTAGTGTTTTTATGTCTAGATGGCGCCGTATGTGCCGTATGTGCTCGCGTTAGCGTTAGCGGGAATGTCTTCCGCTGTACTAAAAGACCACCAGTTGACACGCAGCGCGTTCCGTTTTAGCGTTAGCGTTGAGGCGCACGCTAACGCTAACGTAAGCGTTTCCCGCTATACTAAAACTCGCTATTGCACAATGAACTGAGAATTCACGAAAAAAACCTTGTCACGTGCATCACCACCAGGCGAACGCGGGAACGGAAATCGACAAATCTGCCAGAACAGAACAGAATGCGTTGGCGGGTTGTTTGGTTGGCTGCTGTATCGGAAATATAACGGCTGCGCGTAGTGGGTTTCGGGCGTTTGCTTTCTCTTCTCGTCGCGGCAGTGTGACCGCTACTGACCGTGTCACCTGCTGGGCCTGAGCAACGGACGACGGCACGGTGAGAACCCACGTTTCTGTTCTCTCTGAGCGCTGCGTAGTAGGCTTAGCAGCGTCGACCTTTGCCGACTTAAGTGTGCGCGCGTCCGTATTACAAAATAAAGCATTTCTCCATTGTCTGTGCTTGTCTTGTATGCTTTCGTGCTTGCTCAATAGCGTGTATACACGTGGTCTGAAAAGAAAAACAAAACAAAAAACAAATCCTCGCTAAACATTGCCTCAGTGCACATGAGCGCAATATGCGAGCGGGGGGGGGGGGGGGCACTAGCACGCACTGCACCACGTCAGAAGTTTTAAACTGCGCGCGCTTTAAACCAACACCGGAAACTCGCTGCACCATGTCCTAAAAACATTTTACGCGCACGGAACAAAACCCGAAACTCCCGAAGTATCATAAGCGACCACTTGGTGTCCCACTGCATTTCAGGAGAGGGGGAAGCCCTCCTTGCACTCTAATTCGGCTGCATGGCACTATGGAAGTGTCCGCTCTTTACCAAGTTTCCCTTTCTCTATGGTCGAGCAACGCCCGAGCGCGCCAGCAGCCGTCGTCCGCGTCGGCGGTCATCCGACGCCAAATTATTGAGGGCTGTTTTAGGGGAGAAGCTCCTTATAGCGGCACCCGTTCGTCCCTCGTAGCGTAGTATGTAACCAGTCTTACGCTTTGACCTGCAAGGTGGTGCCGGTGGGAGATTTCTCCTGTGCGTTGTTGAACAATAAAAAATTCGCAGCGTTAGCTAAAAGCCGACTTCTTCTGTCTCTCATTCCCATTAGCAGCCA
The DNA here is from genome assembly GCF_013339695.2 of Rhipicephalus sanguineus. Classification (NCBI taxonomy): domain Eukaryota; kingdom Metazoa; phylum Arthropoda; class Arachnida; order Ixodida; family Ixodidae; genus Rhipicephalus; species Rhipicephalus sanguineus. Next base: position 157,905,734 of record NC_051177.1, on the reverse strand, counting down.
TTCTTTGCCTCCAAGGTAGTGCCTGGTGAGATTTCTCCTGTGCGTGATTAAACAATAAAAATTTTGTTCAAAACGCCGTTGATTGATGAAATAAACCAACGAAAGACGCCAGATGTTTTGTAAAAGCAAAACGGAAGAACGCCAGATGCTTCTAAAGCAAAACGAATAGACGCCAGCTGCTTAACGCAAGACGCCAGATGTTTTCTAAGCAATGGTTTTCTAAACAATGAAAATTCACAGCGTACATGTAAAATTAAAGTGCACTGCAAGTCGTCATAACTCATCGAACCTTTAGTATAAAGGCGCCCGATCTCACGTCGGTGATGATGTACTGGGCAGAATTCACGGAAGATTCACGGTTTACCGATGAACCTCCGCAGCTTCGCCCACTCATCATCATTCACTCCGTGGATATGCTGTGATTTTTTTTACTGACGTTACGCTGGAGTAAAGCAGCTCATTACACCGCGTTCCCCGCTTAGGCATGCCCCGAGAAAATCGAGGCCGGGCTAGAGGGTAGACACGACGCGCGCTGCATTTTACTCTAGTCCCGCCATGATGTTCAATAAATTTTAACATGCGGCGGGACGCCGCATGCCCACACCATGCGCATGCCCAAGTTCTGCGTACAATTAGCGATGCTCTTCTGACTGTCACACCGGCCGCTTTCTCTGACTAGGGTCTCACCGGTAACGACTACAGCTACCGCAAAGGTTTGTTTAAAGATGGAGATGTGCAACCAAGCGTCAACGTAGGTGCATCCACGTTAAACGGTGCTATAGCTGCCAAACACCAATGGATATAGTACAAGCTCTCTTATATCAATGTAGCGTAAAAATTCAACTGCTTCTGAAAAAAGACACGTTTTACTTTCGTTTATACCGATTCCTATTACGGAGGGATCAACCATACTTTTTATCATAGGTGCCCACCAAGCTATTTATGAGGCAACCGCTTACCCTTTCTACGAACCACGTTCCTTAATAAGACATTTAAATTTTCGAACAGGAACACCTTCGAAAAAATAAGAAAAAGTGTAAATGAGAAGAGCGAGGGGTGAAATTAGGCATGTGCTAGCGATCAGAAATTGATCAACTGCATTCCACTGTGTGCTAATCAACGCACCTTGTCGTTTACATGAACCCCCTAGAATCACACGATGACTGGTATACTGAGAAGCTTGGCAGTAAAGATAGACTCTTTCAGAAACTCAGATGTTGCGGAAATATTAGGTAAGCAAGTGAATAAATTGCAGAACTTTTTTTTTTTCGTTTAGTGCCGTGATAGTGGCAATAATTGGTAAGCCCGGTGCCTGCAGCTGCAGTCCAAATCAGTTGCGTCACGACGAGCTATATTCATTCATTCAAATCACCTGGCCGTCCAGCAGGCCCGCGGAGCGGCCGGTAGGCTTGGTCTGACGGTCCCGACGTGGGAGTCGCCCGCTGCGCGCTGACGCGAGCCTTGCAGGACCCAAATAAAGTTTTTCAACCAACCAAACAACCTCACAGGCTCCTACATCGGAGTATTGTGTGAGGAGGGGGGGGGGTTACATACATATACTTGTATGTTGGAGGAACTGCAGTGGAATCGCCAGCAATTCATCATCTAGGCACTCTAAGTCTTACCGAAGTTATGTGTTACGTTGTTTCATTTTTTGTAACAGTTTAGTTTTGGCGACGGAAGTACGACGTCTTGTTTCAACCATAAACCTGAACACGCATATCGACAACACCAAGTATCCAATTTATTAGGAAGTGCAGCCCACAAAAATATTTAAAATAGATAACATTGGACGCCCCTTAGAATATTTTATAGCTCTTCGAACAAACTTTGCACAATAGATATTTTGGAGTTTGCAAGCTAAGAAGTTAATCTGATGAACAACTACTTCACTTACCAGTACATGCTGGACACAATCTTTTGCGTACACTGCACATATGATATCAGTTGTTTATGGTTATGCAAAAAATTGCGTGATTACTCGAGTGATGCATAAGGCTAGTCCAGTGATGATGGGAACATTGATGTCCACTAAAACCCACCAAAAGAAAAAAACGCCAGGCCTGCGCTGAAACCGCAGCACAGTCACAGCGAAAGCTGGAAGAGCGGTGTCTCTAGAGCCCGTTAAGCTCTCCTGGGTCTACAATACAAGTACATTAGAAAGGTACCCACTACTCCATAAATCACAATTTTTGTGAACTTGGGAAGCGCCTACTAAGCCATTATTCGTCATTCTGCGGAGAAGCGAGGCACCAGCTACACGTCTGTAAGCATTTTGTGCACTTTATTGACGCGACGACTGATGACGATGAAGAATTATGGCTCAGCCCTTTGTAATGGGTTGGAATCTTTAAACGGCCCACCAGTTGTGTAATTTGCATTGGGTGACGCCCGGTCGCTATTTCCCTCTCCCGTCATGCTGTATAACATACGTTGACGTGGGAGTGAGACGGGGGGGGGGGGGCGAAGAACTTTACTGAGACCCCGAGGAAGTGGATCATGCGCTTATGGGCTTCCTTGGCAACGAATACAAGTGCACTTGCGAGGAACCCACTACGCTATAAATCATTGTAATTTTTGAGAATTTTTGGGCAGCAGGCACTGTGCCATTTTGCGTCATTCTATGGAGAGCGTTGGTACCTGCTAAACCCATGTAAGGCATTATGCGCACTTTGTTCATGCTATGCCTGATGACGATGAAGAATTATGGCAGAGTCCTTTGTAATGGGTTGGAAGCATTCAACAACCTACTCGTTGCGCAATTCGCATTGTGTGACGCCTGGTTATAGAATTCGCGTTGTGTGACACTTGGTGCTTATTTTACTCTTCTACCACGCTATATTGCATATGCTAATGTGGTTCCTTCCCGACATGAAGCCTGTATAGGACCTTTTTCCAAAACAGTTTCAAGCACCGGCATGGCTCAGAGGTTAAATTCTGTGCTCCCACGCAGAAGACCCAGGTTCGAACCTCGTTCCATCCTGGAATTTTTTTCTTATTTCGTTTTTTTTTCTTATTTCGAGCGATACTGGTTACGGACACCGGCGGCGGCGGCGACGGCGGCGGACAACTACGGCGCCAAAAACGGCCGGTGAAATGATCTCATAACAGCTTTCGCTGTAAAAGAAAACTCGTAAGCATATTCCTTGTAACGGTGTGGTAATTAGGAAACCTGAGGCAAAACAATGAACAACGCTACCGACATGGAGCAAGCAAAAAAATAATAAAAGCCAAGAACAAGATGAATGCAATCTGAAATGTTAAAAACATTATACACTGGTCGCATAGGAGCAGAACCAAAATGTATCACAGCAAATTATTGTGCCGGAAATTGGCTACGAATGCAAGACCACTGAAACATGAAAACCTAAAATTGTTAGGCATGGTCATCAAAGAACGCAACTGCCTGATAAACGAGCTTGAATGATTCCCTCCCAGCCTTTTGAAGTGATTCTGCCATTACTCCTACAATCTCAAAATGTGCTGAGCCGCCGCACGTACTGCAATTGAAATCAAAAGGTTCACCCAACCTAATCTAAGAATCTCCGCTACCTCAATTATTCCCTGCGTTAACAGAGATGCGTTTCGCCCAGCCACCCGACTTGTCAAGTAAGGGTTTGCAATTTGCAGCGTCTCACGTGCTGCAATGAAGGGCTTAGTGCCCGCTGTTCGTTTTGCGAGCATGGTCACTGTGTTCACAGAAACGGTCGTTCACGCATCCGCCGGTTTGTCCGACATGCTATTTCCCACCCAATTGTGGGACGCTGCAGATCGCACACTCTACACATTCGATGTATTGGTGGCGATGTTTTACCTGGCGCCCAGGTTCCTGCTTCTAAAGTGCCGTGGTTTTACTTTATTTTATTATATCTACCATAACATTTCATTTATACTTTTCGTTGCATTTCTGCAATAAACTTCACTTGTGAATCAGCGCTTCACCTGTTTCGTTAGTTACTCTTATTTGCCCTTGTCGTTTCCGCGCTTTTAGCCCTTTACATGTAAAGCCCACTTGCCCTAAGAAGTGCTCATCTGAGTATATGGCCAGTATTCTTTTGAAGGGGAATTCTTCCAGGGGTTAATTTATTTGTAAGACACCACTTCATGAAGCCTACAGACGACTATTGTATGTTGCTTTGTATGGTGCATTCTGCTAAGCGCGCATTTTTCTCCCGCACGCTTGGCCATCTTTTTTGTTCTTACACCAGAGCTGTTATGGACCGGCACGCGCTGTCTTTGTCCTCTTCTTCATCGCTCCCAGAACCCGTTTGATTTGCCCGGCATGGGATGAATGCGCAGTAACTCTGGTCGGCGAGAGAACGAGTACAAAGACAGAGAAAGAAAGATAGCAAGAGAAAAAAAAAGACAAAGCAAGATACAGGAAGAAAAAATTCTTGGCGAAAAAGATTTCATTACAGAGGCGAGGTTCGAGCTCGCGTCCCCACGATCCGAGGGCTGGCGCCCTAACCACTCTGCTATCCAGGCATTCTTTATCTTTCTTACATGTTATTTGTTACAAATCTGCTAACTCTATATACACAGCGTATAAAATTTCAAGGTCACCTCTATAGGCGCAGAATAAGCGTTATACAGCAAGGAGTTTCAAATACAGTTTTCTAAAAGGGTATTAGAGCAGTGCTTTTCATGAACAGTGGGTGCAAATCCGGCTGAATATGTAATTGTTCATAAAAGTCTTTTAGCTGTGCAGTCATTTGTATGCAATGTGACCGCGATGATACTATCGGTTCCGCATGCCTGTCTAACATGCGAGTTTTCGACAAACTGTGCAAACGCTTGCAGAGTGTGGTATAGCCTTGGGTAGTGTAGTATTGGAGGGAAGTGGGAAAGGGAAGTGAGTCTGAGGAGGGCAGATGTGAGGGGGAGAGCAAAAAGAGTACACAGAGAAAGAGAGAAATAGAATGAAGGGGAAGAAATATGTTTCTTATTTATTGCGGGGTTTCTTATTCTTTTATCAAAGCCGTGGTCTTTTTGTCCAGGGGTCATCTCCTGTACAACTAGGGGCCCTTTGCGGGGCCTAAAGAAACGTACTCTATCCAAGCTCAAAGGGCTATTAAACTATACCATCCGTTGCAAAAACAGGACCTTGAAGAAATACTGAAAATCCAATCGCCACAATATTCAAACATAGAAAAAAAATAAAAGAGCCCCGTTTTGAGGCCCCTTGTCACAATAACAAGCGAAGATGCACGGTCTGTGGTCAATTGTAGGAAAGATGGCGCAGTGAGCGTGCGTAAGTATCTGGTATTTTGCTGCGTATTTTCTTTGTGGTTTGGTACTTATATATTTGTTGGCGTTTAACGTCCCAAAACCACGATATTATCATGAGAGACTCCTCACAGGAGGGCTCCGGAAATTTCGACGTCCTGGGGTTTTTTAACGTGCACCTAAATTTAAACACACGGGTCTCAAGCATTTTCGTATGTATTTATTTACTTATGAGTTTCGTTTAACACAATGAAGCCACTTTGGCCACTGCGGAAGCGGGAAGGAAGCAAACAGTGCATATAATGCAACACAACAGGAAGACAAGTTGCCGGCTGGGTTAGTCCTACTGCTTACATTGTCGATGTTCAAGAAAAATAGGCACTGGTCATAAAACGGTTGAATCTGGAGCCATATTCAACTATCTTCGACGAAAACTCGTCAAGGGAAGGTCAATATTTGAAGAAATAAAACATGCTTTCGCGTTGTGCAAAACAAAATAACCATATAGAGTGAGAGCTCGTTGATGCGGCCTTCATGGGACCAGAAAGAAATGTCCAAATTAATTGAATGCCGAATTATCGAAAGTATCAAGATAACAATAAAGAAATATCTGCTACACAAATACACATTCAGTTTTGTGATGAATGCGTAAATTGTGTAGTTATTTTGCGTAAGAGCAGTGTAAAAGCCGCACCGCAATTTTCCTTATTCTACGACTTCGTTTGCAATGCGACAACGGCGCCAGGCTCCCGTGTTAAATAAGCTCGGAACGTGCTCTGTGCCCCGCGCGGATTACATACAGCCAGCACCGCCACCACTAGGCAACTCCTGCGTATTTTAGCCCTTTGTAAAGCACGCCGACACTAAGAGCGGTGGCTCCTAACCTTGAATCGCAGAGGTTGCGGGAGGCATTCTTTTATTGCGATAGCAAATATATGGTCAGTCTCGGCTGGTTTTTGTCCGTCCCAGTCGCCGTCATTTACCGTATGTGTATAAGTATGTATATATATATATATATATATATATATATATATATATATATATATATATATATACATGAAAGTTCCAAAGAAAGATAATTTAGAAAATTGCTTCCGAAGCGCGGAATTGAACCAGGGACCTCTCGCTCCTCAGCCCGTGGCGCGAGCCACTACGCCACGAAACGCCGATCTTCTACGGAGGTAACGGCGAGCGTTATATACACACCCTTTACAGCTGGCCGGACTCAGAGGCGGCAGGCGCTTATAAGCGTTTCTTCATTGCCAGCGAGATGGCGCGAGGAGCGCAACGAGGGTCTTTCGCTCACTGCAGCGGCCGCGTTTGCGAAAAGAGCGCGCTGTTCAAACAGAAATAAGTAACAACTGCGACATTTAGTTCGCGCTCGTCCTGTGTGTACCTGTTCGTTCGTTTCGTGCGTCCTGCTTTATGTTTTAGCAGTGCGCTTCAAGTATCGAGCTGTGACGCATGATAGTTCGCGCTCGTCCTGTGTGCGTTCTTTTCGTGCGTCCTTTGGGCTCGAGCGACGCGCTGGCAATTTCGAGCTGCTTTCCGTTTTCGCGTTAGCTTCCAATTTGTTGCTATCGCATTCATTGCTTCGCCGTTGCGGCGAAACTGTGACTTTTTTGGTACCGTTTCCTTTTAAACACAACGCCAAGAATCCGTCATGTGCGAAATTCGCCTTATTCACTAAAGCAGTTTTTGGTGTTCTTGCACGGCGACAGCTCCATGGTGATGAGGAAGTGCCATCACGGTCCATAGACGGCAAGCAAGGCGGGTTTGAAAAAGAGCGATTACGATGGCGCGTGTTTTTTGTCTGAATCGACCATGCACCAGTGTTGTCTACCAGCAACGTTTCTTTGCATTTTTGGGCGGCACGGAAGACGCATCATTCGCTAATTAGTCAGTTGTTACCATCAAGAAATTTCGCTGGAGCAACACGACTTTTGCTAAATTGATCAACGACATAGCTAGGGGGGGGGAGCGGTAATCGGGCTTTCTCGCACAGATTCATAATTCTTGCAGGAAGCATGTGGCTTGCCGAAGTGAATTCACTAGAAACTATCTACTTCCTTTGTTTCATTTTCCCTTATGATTCTTCACCTGCTTAATCTTGCTGTGAATAAAGTTTATTTCAGTATATGCTGTTTGTGTCTCGCTTATAATTTTCTTGTGTATTTGCGGTCCAATAAGTCATGACTGCGGGAGTTATGTACTGACAGGCAACGTAAGGACTCAGGTCCTTTACGCTGCAGTCCCTTTGCGCATAATGCAGGAGTATCGATAAATTATCATATATCAGTTGAAGATAAAAAGTCGCGAAATCAGTATGCACCTTCAGGTAAAGAAATACAGTTTTCAGTTGCAGATGGGAAAAACTGGTGAACCTTGTTCGGCTTCTATAATAATGCGTATGCCACTTTTTAATAAGACTCATAAGCCCTTTCTGTCAGCAATCGTCCCATGACCGGCTGATCTCCCTTCAAACCTTGCACTTTGTCAGGGAAGGCCTCACAGAAACCTTTTCCAGGAGAAAATAACTACAAAATTTTGTCACATTAGGCCTGTACTGTGGAGGGTCCGCAGCAATTATTTTTCGTACATGTTCCCGTCGGCCATCGAATGTTCTTCAGTGACAGATGCGGTAAAAGTAAAGCAATTGTTAGGTGCGATCGCGTTTATTCCAAGGTACAGCCATAAAATGTGTGGAACATATATACTGCCTTTGTAGTTCAGGCCATTTTTAGGAACTGCTTGGCTAAAAAATAATTGTTTCTTTCAGTGTATTTTGCATGTTACAGCAAGCCAACCCTGCCTGGGTCTGGAAGAAATAGGTACTTTACGTCTACTTACTGCCGAAATGCAATAACTGTTTGCAAAATACACCAAATGTGACTAACGTCTTCCTTCAGCGTTATTCGATAACAAAGCTTTATTTGTTACAAATAATACACTTTGCGCCAAATGGCGTGTGTCAGTCCGACTAAGTTCATACGGACGACCCGGCAGTAATTGTTATGAGGCGCTCAGCCTCTCTTTTTAGAGGACATGAAACGAGTGCCTGAAACGACAAGCACGGCCGGAACAGAATGGCCTGGCGAAATGGTGCCTCTGACAGCATTTTATGACCAGCAACTCTGCAGCAAGAAAGAGCAGCAGGTCATATTTTCCTGTGATGCCTCTTGAGGAAGCAGAGGCCTTTTCGCAATTTCCCATCGTGGTATCGCGGTGTAGAAAAAAAAAAAAAGCAAACGAATAGACTTAGAGAGAAAAAAGTGGTCAAGCTCGAGTGCTCTTCACGGAGATCACGTTGTTTATGGGCCCCGTAAGGATATGTCTTTCTGTCGTCTACTCAAGCCCCTTACTTGTCATCACATTCACACGTTTCTTGATTCAATTTCGCGAGTGTTTAGTGCATGTGTCGTTGCTATGCGATAATATCCTGGTAGTTTCGAGCTTAATAACTATATGGAAATAAAAATAAACACGAAGGTATGCTGAAACTACAACACGTCTAATTGTTGAGTGGATTCATATTTGAATGTTCACCAAGCACGCAGCTACGACCCCCTTTCAGAACCAATAAGTTGGTACAACACACATGCTCAGAGAGAGAGAGAACAACTTTATGAAATGCCTGCAGAGATGATCATCATCTCTACACACATACTCATAAAATTTTTTTTTTTAGGGCGAAAGCTTTAGATGGCCTCACAAACGTAAAAAGTGACCGTAGGCAGAGGCATCGGGGGCAACACAAAAGGTGCAAAAACCATAATGTGATGACGTCGGTTATGACGTCACCATAACGTCAGAAGTCGCCAAAATTTTGTGACGTCATCATGACGCCACATAACTTGACGTCACATGATGGCGTCATCACACGGTATCGTCGCGTAGTCAACGATGGGCCGATACCGGAGGCACTGCAAAATGACGTGAGGTGCGGAAAGATACCTGCTATCTTGTTGGCAGGGCAAAACCACGTTGGTTGCAGGAAGCTCTCAGGGGGGGGGGGGGTTACTACAATCAACTGAGCAGATAACGAAGAGGAAGAAGATGGCTTCCGCTTTCGAGTCGTCTGTGGCAAATACATATTGACCGTCTGACTTTTCTAGCTGGCTAGTTCTTCCGCAGGTCGTCTTAGTACAAGCAGGCAAATGCACGGAGAAATGAGTAGATGGGAGTGATCGGGCAGACGTGTCTGATGTGATATTCGCTTTTCTTCTTCCTTGGTCACAATGGCGCAATGTGCGCAACATGTGTCACGGTAACGCGGAGAACGCATGCATAAACATATCTCTCACATATATGAAGTAAGGTACAGCCGATTATAACTCCTAACAAATGCTGTTACTATGATCCTGCAGTAAAAAGTCGCTCAATTTTCTTACGCCCTTTGAACTTTCTTCTGGTCTAGGGTCAATTTCCTCAAATAGTCAAATTGTGTCTATTGTGCCGAGCGGTTTTATAAGTTACCGCTTTCTGTTTCTGTCCAACGCTCTCCAGATCCCCCGCCCCCTATCCTATATCAACGCAAATCGTTTCTATAGCTTTTATTGGTGTGTACAGTACACCGAAGGTACTTGGTATATTACGCGTTCATTCGTGTCAAAGGTGGATACTTTCGAACTACACATCAAAGTCGGCACATGAAAGTTAATCAAGCTCCACCTTTATGACCCAAGCAAGCCTGGCATCAGCACCATCAAAAAGAGTCATTTCGCAATTGAGCGTCATCTTACATATATTCTGCAATCACCCGCGAAGCTATTTAGAAAATACTGTTCCCATTTCAGTATTGTACGTTAAGCAATACACACATGAAAGTAACAGAACCCCATCATTTAGAAACAAATTGGGCGCGTAACACACGCTGGAATGCCCGTCGCTGGATCGACACATACCTGCAATTTCAGGCTTCATACTTCATTTAGCCCATCGTTTAGTTAGCGAATTTCTAAAAATTAATTCAAAGTGACTCTCGTTGGACAGTCTGTGACATGTTTGATAGCAGAGCGTTTTGATTATTTTGCGAATGTCACTTCACTCCCAAACTGGAGCGGCGAGAATACAAGCGTGCTGACCCGAAGGTCGCAGGGTCGAGTGCCGGCCGCGGCGGCTGCACTTTCGATGTAGGCGAAAATGTTTGAGGCCCGTGTACTTGGATTTAGGCGCACATTGATGAACCCCCGGTAGTCGAAATGTCCGGAGGCCTCCACTACGGCGACCCTCATAATCATGTCGTGGTTTTGGGACGTTAAACGCCAGTTATTATTCAGAATTGAAGCGTTTATTCTCTACGATATTTTGACTAAAACCAGTCCAACACAAGATGAAGAACACAAAAAGCTGTTCACTGTCGTTGCGCGCGAGTTTATAACTATTAAATATGTTCTTCTCCTTCATTTTTAATAAAGGCAAAGTGCGTCTAGGAATCAGAGTGAGAATTCGTTGCAACAGAATAAATTTGTAGGTGGATCTATTCTGCGGAACTCGCTGTCTGCGTCACAATTTCGAATCACCATTGGAATAAAGAGAAAAGAAAGAACAGAATGTACGATCATTCAACTCATCTACAGAGAGTGCGCAAGCTGCAGCGTAATGGTACCACACATGACTTCACACACAGGCTCGTCTTGTGTGCAGTACCATGCTGTTGGAGTCATTGGACGTTACTCTCTAGAAACATTCTGAGTTTGACCCACAAGTTGAAATATCAATAGATGAAATAAGGTAAAAGTTGGCCTTCAACTCAATTGCAAGTGACATTTTGTTACCTTAAGTTACCTTAAGTACATACGATGCTTAGCAGGAAGCGCCTTAGGCTTCTCGTGGGCACCTAAAAATATTAAATGCCTGGTGGGAGAGCCACGTGTTATATCATAGCGCAGGAAGGACGTCAGATTTGTTCATCCAAGCTGCTAATTTGGCGAAGCAAGCACGCTCCCTGAGGCGGTCGTTAGAGAGCACCCACTCGTGTCGTATACAAAAGGCGGCAGCCTAGCGCGGGCGACTCAGATATCTAATAGTAGCTTTGTCTCTCACGACCCGACGATTATGGGAGGAGCATGGCGAAAACAGACGAATGATGAACAAGCAACGTCACTACGCGTGCAAGACGTTATAACGCAGTTTGTAGGCGTCTGCCTAGAACAGTCTACGACTTCCTGCTCCGTGAGATCGCAGCTGATGAAGAACAGCGGGTTAAGTGCCTTAAAGAT
>NC_051177.1:157818016-157894187 GCF_013339695.2 Rhipicephalus sanguineus | reverse complement strand
ATAAGAGAAAAGAAAGAACCGAATGTACGATCATTCACTCATCTACAGAGAGTGCGCAGCTGCAGCGTAATTGTACCACACATGACTTCACACACAGGCTCGTCTTGTGTGCAGTGCCATGCTGTTGGAGTCATTGGCCATTACTCTCTAGAAACATTGAGTTTGACCCACAAGTTGAAATACAATAGATGAATATGTAAAAGTTGCCTTCAACTCAATTGCAAGTGACATTTTTGTTCCTTAAGTTACCTTAAGTACATACTATGCTTAGCAGTGAAGCGCCTTAGGCTTCTCGTGGGCACCTAAAAATATTAAATGCCTGGTGGGAGAGCCACGTGTTATATCATAGGCAGGAACGACGTCAGATTTGTTCATCCAGCTGCTATTTGGGGGGGGGGGGGAGGTGATTCTTAAAAGGAAGAAGGAAATGAAAATGGAAATTGGGTGTGGAGTGCACGATAACTGTCTCTCAAGTGAGGACACCTCAACCGATACACTCACGGGGATTGGGGATTAAAGGGACAGTGAGAGTGAAAAGAGTATGGTAAAAGAAGAAAAAGAAAGGTATGAGTGAAAAAAAAAAGTGAGGGGGTGGGGGGGGGCAGGAGAACGGGCGTCCGAGTCACCGTGGTGAGCGGCTAGAAAATTCGTTCGACTAGGCCGGCATCCTCGAGAAAAGCTAGTAGGGCCGCAAGGGCTGATCGGCGACGGTGTACGTGGCCGGTGGGATGGAGCAAGTCCTGTAGGGTCGCACACGGCAGTCCGACGAGGCGGTACTTCATGGCGAGCCGCTTCCGCGCAGTGTTGAGAGACGGACAGTCAAACAATAGGTGCACAGGGTTTCGATCGCGCCGCAATCGGTGCAGTTCGGTGCAGGCGGCGCCGCGAAGACGATGCCTGCGTTCCGCGGGCCACACAGAACCGGTCCTCAGGGCAAGAAGAAGCGCGCGCTCGCGGCGAGTGAAACCAGTGGCTGGGATGGGAGGAGGGGGGTGTCCGGAGGCGACCCGTGCGTCAGGATGCTCGCGCACCAGCTCCCGGCGAAGGTTGTTGCGTGCCGAGTCGAACGAGCTGGCGTAATCCGTCAGCGAAGTCTCGGCGGAGTGTGCTCGTTTTGCGAGTTCGTCTGCAGCCTCGTTGCCCCGCGATGCCGACGTGTGAAGGGAAGCCACTGAAGACCACATCACAGCCTCGTTCCTGGAGGGCCAGCAGGCTGAGAGCGGCACGCTGAGCAAGAAGGGGGCCTCGTTCCTCCCTCGCGAGCTGGCGGAGTGCAGGTTTCGAGTCGCAGAAGATTGCTGCGCTCGTGACGGCCGGCGAATTGCGCAGGAGGTCTGCAGCCAGCTGGAGCCCGACTAGCTCAGCTGTTGTTGAGGATGCACAGTATCGCAAGCGGCACTGTCGTTCCGAGCTGAGCTAGGGGCTATGCAGGCGGGCCGCGGCTGAGGCGATCCTGCAGGACGGACCCATCGGTGACACCTGCGTCCTCCCGGCCAGGTCCTCATACATCCGCGCCGCGGCCTCCTGAGGCAATGGCACTGACGGGGGTGTGGCGTTTTGGATCGAATGCCCGGCAGGTGCAAGTTCACTCGAAGGGGCACTCGACGGTGAGGGGGTGGCCAGCGCGAAAGGCGTGCGGGGTCGTCAGCCACAACACCGTCGTACACGTCGATAAGTTGGCCGACACGTGAGTTTGGCACAGCACGTAACCGCGAGAGGAGGGGACCTGCATTCAGGCGCTCGGTGGAGACGCTGCAAGTGGCACAATGCGCGCAGGTCCGCCGTGAGCGACGCAGGCCACGCACGAGCCTCCGCGAGGGTCTCGGCCACACGAGAGCCACGAGGCTTCCGTGACACATGCGGATGACTCGGCGGTGGTCCTGGTCAATCAGTCGCCACCTGTGGCGCCTGGAGTTTGCAGACCGGCAGTGCGTAGTGGATGGCAGACAGAGCCATCGCCTCGTAGATGGTGCAGGCGAAGGCAGCGGGGGCAGCCGTTGCCGCCTGCGAGTAGTTGGCGCACGGGCCGATTCCACGCGAACGCGTCGTCTGTCGTACACGTCGCACCGCCGGGAACCATCGGAGGCGATTGTCTATCGTCAGGCCGAGGTAGCGGACGTTGCTACTCCAAAACAATTGGTGCACCATCCAGCTGAAGGCACGGAAGACGTCGTCGGGCTTCAGCACGAGGGTGGACGACGAGGGCCTCGGTTTTCGGCGCCGAGATCGCGAGTCCGATGTTTTCTCACGAAGGCGGCCACACATTGGAGGGCCTCCTGCAAGCAAGCGCGCACCACCGAGCACTTTCGGGTCGGACCACGCACATACAATGCGACGTCATCAGCGTACACCACTGCGCGAACAGGGAACACAGCCGTTTCTGGTAGGGCACTTGACGAGCGGCGCGAGCACCAGATTAAACAAAAACGGGCTGAGGACGCTGCCTTGTGGGACGCCACAGCTGACAGATCGCGGCGCACTTGTCGCCCGCCCACACGCACAGTAAACGTTCGGTCAGTGAGGAAGGCCTGAACGTAGTTTAAGAGCTTGCCCTCAACACCTAGCGCGCGCACAGCACTGATGATAGACGAGTGGGGGAGCGAGTCGAATGCCGACTTTATGTCAAGGAGGAGTAGGATGGGCCATTTCTCCATCGTGAAGGGCCTGCTCGAGGGTGGCTCACGACTGCAGCAATGCAGTCGATGGTCGCGCGATGTGGCCGGAATCCACACTGCTCTGGTGGGAAAGCGTTGCGCACCTCCGCGATCCACTGCAGCCGGTAAAGAGCCATCTCCTCCATAGTTTTTGCCCGCCACAGAAGTGAGAGAGATGGGCCTGTATGACGTCACCGATCGCGGCGGGTTTGCCTTGTTTGAGGACAGGAATCACAGTCGCGGAACGCCATTTCTTCCGGGAGGACAGCACTGGAGAAAACTCTGTTGAATGCATCCAACAAGAGTGGGCGCTGGGAGGCATCCAGGTTTCTCAACAGCTGATGAGTGATTTTGTCCGCTCCAGGGGCGCTGCGCTTGCGCTTTCTGAGGAGAACCCGTTCCAGTTCGTAGAGGGAGAAGTCCTCCTTGCAGAGAGAGCGAATGTCAGCTGAGGTGATGGGATCCACGGAGGGAGCGGGGGTGCGGCGTTTGTAGTGACACCACCAGCGCTCCCCGCTCTAGGAGGGGAAGGAGGCGCGAAAGAGGCGGCAAGCAGTTCAGCAAGCTCCCTTCAGTGATGCCCTGCGCAACGGCTATGGCGAGCACTGGGTTAGCGCGACACTTTCGGGTTATCAGGACCGCGCATGATGTGCCAGCCGCGGCGACGTCCTCGTGTATCACTCAGAGAGGAACAGACGCCCGTCCCAGCTGCGGTCGCGTAGCCGCTGGGCGTGGCCGCCGGCACACAGCGTCGAGTCGGTTGTACTCTGTCCAATGCGCCGGGGGCCGAGGAGCGCAGCGCACCGCCGCTGTGCTCGCTGGCGAACTGCGCGGAGGTTGAGCAGCTTGATGTCAGGGCAGGGTGTGCCGGCGGGAACAACACAGCGCGTGTGGCACGCTCAGCACAGTCCGCGATGCGCGAAAAGAAATCATCACTGCTCTGCACGCTCGGGCACAGGTCACGGAAAAGTGGCCACCGTACAACACTGTATTCACGAACAGCACCACGGCTGGGGTGGCACGGGAGGAGTGTGATCGGGTAGTGATCAGAACCAGCAGTGTCAGCGTGGCGTTTCCACTCGTAGGAGCATCGTGTCTGACACCAGCGCCAGGTCAATCACTGTCGAGGCCGCACTGCGACGGATGAAGGTGGGTTCTCCGGAGTTTAGTACGAGGAGTCCCACCGAACTGCTCGCGTCGCATAGGTCCTACCGCGCGCATCCGTGGGTACGGCAACCCAGCTGACGTGGTGCGCGTTGAAGTCTCCACACAGTACGTGGTCACGCGCAAGCACGGCCGACAAGGCGCGGCACAAACGCGCAGCTGGCCGCGACGACTGGGCGCACATAAACACTCGCGACAAGAAGTGTCCACGGCCGTCCACACGGACCGTGGCAGCAACGCACTCACTCGTCGCACAGCATAGATGTTCTGTGGGGAGAAGCGCATGAGCGAGTGTGTCACGAATGTACAAACCGGCGCGCGGCTTCCCGGGCGGGTGGGCGGTTGTCACAGCACGGCGCATTATTGCACTCAGCGAGCGCACACTGCGTGGAACTGCTGTAGCCGATGTAGCCGGGCAGCGAAACATCCTCCACGCGAACATACGTCTCCTGCAAAAGCAATGGACCGTCGTAGTCGCCGCAGGGGAAGGATCGCTGCGAGCTCTGCTTGTCGGCGACGCAGTGAACGGCAGTTCCACTGCAGTATGCGTGGCCTAGACTTGTGCGATCACTCGCCATCATTGTTACCGCAAGGTGGGTGGCCAGCGCTGCAGCACAGAGCGGGCGAACGGGGCAGCCGAGAGGGAGAAAATCCATAGCGGCTGTCAGCGCTGCCGAGAGCACAGCGATCACAGAGTTTCTCTTGTCTGTGGCGGTTTGTGAGCTCTTTGCAGACGGAAGACCAGCGGCCGCCGCGTACGAAAAGTTCTCGCAAAACCAGGGGGTGGGCACGGGACATTGGTGGTAGAGCCGGGTGTGCTGGGTCTCCTGTATTCTGTCCACGCGCGATAGCGAGCGCCTCACCGGCGCGAGATTGGGAGCGACCGATTCGGCGCGCACTTCCAACAAGCGCCGCTCTTCCTGCCAACGAGGGCAGCGGGGCTCGGTAGCAGGGTGTGAGCTGCGCCACAATAGAAGCACCTCGCCTTCTTCGCGTGCACTCACCGAGGGAGTGCGGTCCGCCACAACGCACACAATCGCGCTCAGACGTGCATGTTACGGTCCGTGTGCCCATAGCGTCCCGCAGAGCTCACACTGGGTTGGTCGTGGACGGCGAGCACGCACGGGCCGGCGCTGTTTGAAAAGTTCCACATCAGGGGGAGCCTTGTTGCCGGCGAAGCGCAACAATAACGTGGCGACCAGAGCGAGAGCACTGAAGGACAGGCAACCGTGACGCGATGTTGGCGCGGATGGAATCCTCGTCTAGCGCGGGGTCGACGTTATAGATGACGCCGCTGCAGGTGTTTCGTCGACGCCTGCTTCGCGCGCACAGCAATGCCGCAGATGTCAGCCACAGCGAGCAGGGGGTCGAGTGGAGTTCGGCGGTGACGTCGACCGCCACGACGTTGCGACCGAAATTTACGCGGACGCGACTGACGCCCTCCAGAGGAGCCAAACAGGAGGAGATGGCTTCCTGTGTGGCTGTTCGGAAAGTTTCTCTCCTCACAGCCGGTCTGGTAGAGTACCGTCTCCAGCTGGGTGCCGGTGCTTGTGTGCCGTGGGGGCCGGGGGCGTGGGTCGCTGGCAGCGGGCTTCTCAGCACGCTGAGACCGACGCCCGGTGTTGATGGGAACACTTGGTGCGCAAAAGCTCTGTAGCGCTCGGGGCTCCAGTGGGGGAGAGGGCGGGGAAATCTTCAGCCGTCAGCTGTCCCAGCACGCGGCTGGCGCGAGGGAGTGGGGAGGAGGGCACGCCATTCAGGGGCTCCTTTCCCTCAAGAATGGGCAATGGCTCGCCTGACCTTGCTGTGCACGTGTGAGCGGGAGCTGGGTTCCCTGGAGTCAGCTGTGCTTCCTCCGTGACGTCAGCAAAGGGGGAAAGGGGCCTGGTGGGCGCTCGTGTGGCTTCATTCCACGAAGCTGATGAGGCAGTGATTTCTTCGCTCCCCCCTGCGATGGGAGGGGGAGGGTTCTTGTTTGACAAGGGGCATTGTCCCTCCTGGTTTCCCCTCTGGAATGCCAATGCGGTCGTTACCCTCCTGATCCACCGTGACTTGCTCGCTGGAATCTGCCTCGGCGTTAAAATGGCCGACTTGGAGGGAGGACGAGCCAAGATGGCAGCAGCGTCTTTCTCGACTGTGGAGGGACGGCGCCCGTGGAGTTGAAGGGGCCGGGGCTGGATGGCGGTTCGGGCGCCTGGTTTGTGGAGCCTGCACAACGGGTCGTTTGTACCTGCGTGGCTGAGCAGACTCTTGCGAACCTTGCGAGGACGGCGGCGAGGTGACAGCGATTTTTTGGCGTCATCTTGCCGGAGGAGGTTGTTTGCCTCCTGAAGAAGAAGTTCAAACGCTCGAGAGCGCCTAGAGCTACAGCTCATGGTGATATCCGACAGGGAGCTTGGCGGAAAGTTGTCGTCCATCACAAGGAGTGTCGAGGGACAGGGAGGGAATCGGCTGGTGGGGCGTAATAAAAAACATGATATAAAAGAAAAGGCCGATCAAAAAAAAAAAAAGGTTAGGCGGACCTACATCGCCCTACTTATATCCCCAATGAGGGCTGGACCCGGGAGAGCAGAATAGATAAGTAAATCAAACGATAGAGGAGGGGGTAAGGGGATCATAACTGTGGATGAAAAATTAAACAAAAAATAAAAGGAGAAAATGAAAAACTGAGGAGCTAGAAAAACGCGTGCGACCGCGACATTGAGGCGGTGGGAAGCAAGCACGCTCCCTGAGGCGGTCGTTAGAGAGCACCCACTCGTGTCGTATACAAAAGGCGGCAGCGTAGCGCGGGCGACTCAGATATCTAATAATATGCTTTGTCTCTCACGACCCGACGATTATGGGAGCGTGGCGCAAACAGACGAATATGAACAAGCAACGTCACTACGCGTGCAAGACGTATAACGCAGTTTGTATGCGTCTGCCTAGAACAGTCTACGACTTCCTGCTTCCGTGAGATCGCAGCTCTGAAGAACAGCGGGTTAAGTGCCTTAAAGATTGCCTCAGGAAAACGACACATTCCTAATCGTTGCTACGGGGTTAGAACGTGTTGCAACACTGTGACCATTTCAACGTGCTGTCGTCAGCGTTATGCGGTGCTCTTCGAATATCATTTATGTAAGTGATAGCAAAGTAAATAGACACAAAGACGTGGCGTGTTTGATATCTATAATGAATATGTCACAAGATGGGGTGACTTGGATTGCCGGTTATGGCTACGGTATTTCCATAGGGCGGAAATTGAAAAAATGCGCTTGTCCTTCAAAACTGTCTAACCATTATTCTACCCTAGCTGGCCAGCATTTGTCCAGCATCTCCCTTTCGTAGCGTGTCTCATAATATTATCATGGTTTTGTGCTTTTATCGATAAATACGCTTGAAGTTAACATTAATGTGTTGACAATGCTACTATATATATTGTGAATCCAGGTTTTGACCGAACACCGCCTAGGGTAGAGCATACAATGCTTCTTGACACCAAAGCGACACTCACTACAGTTTTAATTAAAAAAAACACAGTTTTGCGATGTTTCAAGACCCGTGCGAGGGTCTTTGTCACCTCATCGGGAGAGAGAGAGAGAGAGTAAACGAAAGACACGGACGCAAGAAAACACGCGCACACAGGACCAGTTCCACGTGTTCACCATGCAGATGTGACACTAACTAGCCCAAGCCAAAGAACGGCCAAGTTGTCTCACTTTTAGGTAAACAAGAGACCCGTAGATTACTGGTAACGTCATAAATGTTTCTGAGTTGGACTTGAACGAGCGTTTGTTTGAGGTCACCAGCGTCTAAACTGCGTCGAAGTGAAAGCTGGTACGCTGCAAAGCAACCGTGAATTTAAAAATCGTATGAGGAGCAGGCCTGCGGCGATATCAGCATACAAACAAAGTGTTGTGGTGGGCTGAAATTGCGAAAATCACTATGCGTATTAAAATTTAGTTAAATTAAATTAGCCACTTTTGTTCTGTACAAATATGGCGCGGCTCCAAGAGGCTGCAAATTTTTGTAGTTTGACGAGTCTACACATAATAGCAACAATCATTTCTCTTATGCATGCTAATGTACCCATTAACAAAGACATTTCACACACTCAAGTTAACAGGAAAAAGCTGCAATAGAAGGCACCGTGTTCTAATGATATAGACTGTCCTTGAGGTAATGAATTTGTTTCGAGGCAGTTTATTGCCGTCATACATGGGCCCTTACTCGGCAAACAAACGCAGCATCCTCCTACGTGGTACGAGCACAGCGTCTCTTCTGAAACAAAATGGTACAGTGCAAATTATTGAAACTGGCGTTCAGGAGGCAACATTATACAAGGTTGATTGCTCCGTGTTCTCATGGAGGGCAACGTCAGCCAGCGATTGGAAAATTTTTCACTGGAACTTTCGGCTTGAATCAATGCACTTTAAGAGTGTTTTTTTTGTCAACTACATGGGAGCATTTACTTCAAGCGTCATGAATACAGCATGTGTCACTTAAGCATTCCCTTGAGCGGCTCTCTTTTGTGACTAGATAATTGTTCCCCATTTTTATACATTCAGCGCAAAACAGGCGGTGAAGTTACCAGGAGAGCTAGAATGCGAGAACGCTCGGGTCCCCAGTGGTGCAGAATTGAGCAGCCATTTATTGATTTGAGATAAAAAGAAATTGTTGGGCATAAGAGAAAAGGCACTTTAGAACTGAAAACGGTTTCCATGCCCTGGAGGGCTGCTGATTCTCCTGGTGCTTCTACTTTTCTTTGGAATACAATGCTCAGTGCAATCTACGCACAGTTTCTAGAGAGCGCCGCAGACACTTTTGCTAATCGTCAATACCATTGGATTTCGATGATGAAGCGTGAAGCTCAGCCGACTAAACGGGATAAGGGGCATAGAAAAGATCATACTTTTAGCTCTTATATGTTTTTGTTGCACCCCCCTCTTTTGTAGATGCCATTGTAGCGGCAATGTAGGGCCATCTTATATGTTGAACATACGATATGACTGCCAATTGCCGCCTGTCTTTATGAATCTGTGTAACACCTACTGGCCATAGCGTTTAAAAAATTATGGTCGATATTGTGACAGATTGAAGGCGATGGCGCTTCATTAGTTACCACATTTAATGATTCATGCATTCTGGTCCCTGCTTCGGAAGCGGTTGTTTTATCTCTTCTAATACATGACGTAGATATTGTCCGTATTTTATAACAGGTTGACGCTTTAAATTTTATAAATGCATGAAGGACTCATGGCACGATCACTGTCATTTATAGAGTGACTATAACACATATAGATAATAGAAATGTATATTTAGAAACTGACGTTACTCTTGCCTTAGTCTCTGAAAGGATAGACATATGATCTCTTCATAGGGCATCGAAAATTATGGAAGGCCTGCTGGATAATAGAACTGCACAGTGAAATCGATGCTTAAAACAATGACAAACTGTTGCCTGAAAGAGCATTGAATGACAAGCTACAAAATTGTTCCGTGCGCATTGACGTGTAAAGAGAGCTTTCGGAATGCTTGTTCTTTCAGCGTGCATACCTCTGGGATGAAGTATCAATGGCACTACGCATAAGTGTTTCCAAGCCACAAAGAAAGATACCGTGTTTATGTCGGTAGTATACCCAAGAAAACTGTGGCTGAAGCGGCCATTGTCTACCTGAAGCTGTTCAATTGTCCCCTGCTCCAGAGGTGGCGTGACGCTGTATCTGTCACTGATATAATATACTGGCATTGACGAGTAAAATAGGGCCGGAAAACCGGTGACGCATGTAGTTTGTGGTCTTACCAGGTTACTAAGCTTCTATCTTATTAGGCGGTTCGTCTATCCAAGAACCGCCCAATGTGTGCACACAGCTGTATGAATGATCATAGCATTTAAGTGCGTCTTCGTAATAACGTCAACGAGTTCACTTTTAGAAGAACGAAATGACTGGCGGTTTTTTTCTTCGCCTTATTTCGACGTGTACAATACTTTATTATAAACTCTAACCATTAATGACGCAGTCAGAGCAAACTTTCAAAGATTCATTGCGCTAGTAGTCAAGTGTGCCGGTACAACGTGAAATGCTGACCTATACACTGTAGGATGGGTGCTAAGAGCCAGGCGCAGCCAGAGGAGGAAAAATCTTTAATGGCCAAGCCCCACGCGCCGACAGCTCACTGTTCCGCCGAGCGCGAGCGCGCCAAGCCCGAGTGCCTGTTCGTTGTCCTCTTCTCCCTGGACGCCGCCAGCGCCTCCACAACATACACATAAACAAGCTAACAGCCCTAAAGGGACAAGGACGAAGTTCAAAGAAGGTGACGACAGGAGCGCTATTATGGACTAGCCCAGATTTCCGTTCTTGTGCATACATAAACTTCTCTCTTACACTACACTGTTCATAACAATGCCGGCGTATTTGGCATTTCTGAGCATCTTTCTATATCAGTCTACCTGTACTTTGTAATTTGCCTTTAGTGTCCCTTTAAAAGATGGCTTGTCGGATGTTGCTGTTGTGACGCGAGGAGGCAATCACTCGGGTTTCGCGTCGACTTTATCGAAATACAAGATCTAGTGACTACAATTTGATTGGCAAAGCGACCTTCGTGTGCGGTAGGACGTTAATGACGATGATGTGGGGTGTTTTGTGGCTTAAGGAATAATGGTAGCCTATAGGCGCCAAGAGCATGATATGATGTGTGAGAAATACTGTAGTCAAAAACAACGTATTGGTGTAACGCTAGTCATATTGACCTAATTACATGCCTCTGTTAAGGTGAACATCTGACAAAATTCAAGGAATTTATGGTGGAAACAGACACACACAAACCAAGGTAATGAGCAAAAGTAAACACTTTTTTTACTTTTCAAAAATATAAGCCCTACGTTTCGGGTCCCACTCGGATCTTTTGTCAGAGGCGACTTGGGGTAAGAGAAAGCAGTGTTATTATTGTTTTCTTTCCTTCAGGCTGTGGGGTCACGCCTGTTGTTAATCATGTGCCGCGGAAAGAAGGGACCGGACGTGAAAAAAGCGAAATAAGGAACAGAAGATCTGATGTGATCTGCAAGGGAAACCTTCACTAATTTAGAATGCGCTGATGCGTACGGAAGAAGGGGCTTCTTTCCTCGCGGCTCGTGGCACCAGTATGCATGACTGCTAAAAATACAAAAGGTGTGGTCTAAGAAATTAATGCATCTATTGACTGGCCCAACACGTTTGATGTAGCTACGATCACCGAGGAAAATAACCCCTTCTTCCCAACGCATCAGCGCATTCTAGATTAGTGAAGAGGGGCATCATCAATCTGTGTTTTAAAAATACACTCCTAAACCCATATCAGCATCTCATGCAGAAAAGCTTTTAAAGTCAAGTTTTGCGACTCTGTGCAGCTGACTACCCCACGCTGCTGCTCACGGCGGTGACTCACAGCTTGTTAGGAAAATGGGCTACTGATAGCCCTGATGCCTCTTCGTAGACATGCAGACACAAAGTGGTTCTGGTGCCGTATCAGCCGAACGTCAGCCACAATGTAAAGAACACTGGTAAAATATTTAGATTGCACGTCGTTTTTCACCGCCCCAATAAAGGTTTCTGGGTTGTGCGCACGTGTAAACAATCTCACACACAAGCGTAATAACTTTAGTAAAAAAACATCGCGAAAAATTTGTACCATTCACGGAAGGTGTTGTACGCCGGGTATCCTTGTCATTAGGAAAAGAGTACGTTGCAGAAACAGATGCCTGAATGACCGCATACAAGAACATAAGCGACCTGGCAAGGAGTAGTCGTCTTGTGGCACCCTGCATGCGGTGTGCTTGTAAGCCCGTTTTTAATAGAACTAAAGTGATTGCAAGAAGTTCAGATTAGGTGAGCAGAGAAAAAGTTCAGCCTAACTCAACCTGTCGTAACTCAACGAAACGCTGGGCTAAGGAAAAGTGGCCGCTGCAGCGAGCGAAGTGACCGTCGTGCTTTATGTGATCTGTGCTTTGTGAGGCCATACGTATATATGGCTTTAATATAAGCTGTCTCATGAGGCCACACAACATGCGAATGTATGAACTGTCTGCTAACTCGCTCTGACGATAAGCTTTCACTCCACGCATACTTATCCTGTTGCACACATTACCTGTATAAGAATTATTGCGTCAGGGCTACCTTTCCCAACTCTCTCACTTGGTACGTCATTCGTGCACAGCGCAATTTTTTGATTGGGGAGGAAACGTGTAGAATAAGCACAGCCGCGCTACAGGAAGCATATCACAATTTATTCTGAAAATACACGCACACTGTGTTTTTAGTAGGGTGCTGTGATATATCGGGGAAAGTTGACACCTCTACAAGACACTGTCAAGTGCTTTTGAGCACGCACCGACCAAAGAACTTTTTTCGCACAACACGCAAGAACAAGAAAGCAGCGTGGTACATAGCCCAGTCAGTTTGAGAAAGAAATACATTCATCAGCGGCAAAAACATTATCCGCGAGAATTCGACCAAGTCTTTGCAACTGCGCTTGATAGCAGCTTGCACGCATCGATCGAAAGAAACGATGTTTATGCTCGCACGTTTTTGCCATACTTGCAAGTTGCAAGAGTGGTACTTGCGGTATTTGCCGACTTTCCTGTGTTGTTTTGCTTCGTCGTTCCGACCGGAACCTCCCGCAAGTCGTAGTTTGAAGGTAAACGCTTTCGAAAGCATTTTCTTTTTCTGCGCGTCACCGACGCGGAACGTAACAGAGGACGCAACCGACGCCTGAGTGTTTCGCATGCACAAAACACAACACAACTTTGTTTCTTGAACACACAAAAAAGTGAAGAAAAGAGAAAGAAGCTTGAAGGCAAATACGAATGCACATAAGCAAGTCAGGGGGGGGGGGCGAGTTCTACATACAGCTTCGAGTGCACTGCGTTAAAGACAGAACTGACGACAGCATCAGAATGGAGGAAATGGCTTTGGGTTGGCACGAAAATGTGAATCTGTGTTTTTTGTCACACGGAGTGCAAGTGTTCGCAAACCGCTCGACATATAGATTTTCCCCGGCTTTGCAGAAGCAGTCTCGCGACTCTGCCAAAATCGATTCCTGCCCGGTGATTCTGAAGAAGGATCGAAAACGAGAGCACCGTTTTTTTTTTCCACGAGGTGCTGGTACGACGCGGTGGAGGTGAAACACTTGTAGTGCTGACCGCTGTTTGCAAAAGAGCTCGAAATAGTCATCTTGCGATATAGTTGCCGATGACCTCCAGTTCTGAAGCATATGCCTAAGCGGCGATAACTGAACTGTGTAGCTTTTATGTATGTTATTCAGCTGTTCAATGGAAGACTGTGTTTACAAATACTTTTACATGTCGTAAATTGTAATAATAAACTATAACGCTTTCTTAAAATGCCGTAGTGGTATAAAATCCTCCCTCGAACTACACAAATGGTAAGGACCTTAATAAAGCAGGTAGGAAATCAATGTGCAATATGTGTCCTCGTTATGTGTAATATTTACAGCCATTACCACAATGGCTCGCAGCTAACATTCTCAAGTTCCTGACGCGACCACTTTCTTGAAGGTACAGCAAGAATGAGCGCTTTAGTAAAGGCCCTTCTGTATTCCACACGTACAATGGTTCTGTTGACGCGAGCACAGGTAGCATTGTCTTCTGTGCAGTGTGGGGAGCCGATCTTTTGCGTTTATTGGGCAGGTATAGGCTTATCATGCTCAGTTGGGGCTGTTAGTGTTATTTGTGAGGACAAGCGATCACTTGAGGAGCATTTCAAAAAAGGCAGAAGTTCAGGTGAAGATGGGACCTTGAAAAGATGAAAAATTATCGAACAAGGGGGGTTGCTGGAGACAGCGCTTCAAGAAGCGGCCCTGCGTTCTTCAAGGCTGCGAGTGTCAACCTTAGCGCGTCTATGCGTGTGTTGCGCGTCCTCTCCCCCAACCCCCCAAAAAAGAGGAGGAAAGGGCAAATGCGAAAACGGGGAAGGGCATGGAGTAAAAAGAGGGGCAAGCGTGCCGAACTGGGTGAGACAAAATAAT
Source organism: Rhipicephalus sanguineus (assembly GCF_013339695.2). Lineage (NCBI taxonomy): Eukaryota > Metazoa > Arthropoda > Arachnida > Ixodida > Ixodidae > Rhipicephalus > Rhipicephalus sanguineus. The sequence continues at coordinate 157,880,367 of NC_051177.1, read as the reverse complement.
AATAATTGTAGGGTTTTTACGCTTCAACATCACGATATGATTATGAGGGGCGCTGTAGCGGAGGTCTCCGGAAATTTCTACCATCTGGTGTTCATTAACGTGCAGCTAGATCTAGCGACACGGGCCTCTGGCGTTTCACCTCCATCAGAATGGGGACGCCGCGGCCAGGATTCGATCCCGCACCTACGGGTCAGCAGTCGAGTACCATAAGCACTAGATCACCACGGCGGGTTGGAGTGAGTAAAAACGAAACAGGAAATCGTATTTAAAAAAGTCAAAGTATCACCGCAAATGCGAAGCAATGAATGCCATAGCAACAAATTGTAGTGTTATAGGGAGTGAGGCTGGCAGCTCACTCGCGTAACTACAAAACGCTGGTCTAAGAAAATACGGCAGCTCCAGGGAGAGACGCTCTGTCCACATAGTGATTGCGCTTTGAGAGCGCAGCACGTAGAGGTGTATACGAGCCGCCCGCTGTGATGGGCGACTGCGACCGCACGCTGAAATATAAAGGTAAAGTTGCTGTGCTCGCGCGACACTCCACCCCCCCCTCCTGGCGTCTTTTCATTCGCGTTACAGACGGGCCGGGCGTTTCCTGTCTGCTTCAACGGCAGACCTCTCGAGCAGGGTGATGTTATCGCATGCACCCTCCGAGCGACGGAAATGGGCCGGCTTCTTTGATCTCTGCTTCCGCCGCGTTCTCGGCCCCGCTCGCACGATTTTACCCACGGTAGAACATACGATGCGCGGGGGATCTTATGAACTTGGACTTCATACGGGACATGATGACGACGACAACGGCAAGAACCTGTCGAGACTGTCCATATAATTGCTATCGCAATATAAAAGAACGAAAACGAGGGACGGTGGTTGGCGATTCGCGTCGAAAGGGTATAACGGTGGGTATGTGTTTCTCTGAAATATGGCTGTGTTAAGGAACTGCAGTGAAAGGGACAGTTGGGCTAGTTGGCTTGGGTTCCTTGTGAAACAGCGCAAAAGACACAGAAGAAAACATACGTCTTCTTCTGTGACTTTTGTCTTTTGCGCTGTTCCAAATGAATGTCATAAGTAAGCACCACTTGACAATGATAATTTCGCGTGATGAGAACGGTTACACATTCCTAGAAGAAAAACTGAGTTCTCACTGGTTTTTGGTTGTGCATGCCATATCAGATGGATTCCACAGCACCCTTCGAAACATTTACACCTATAGTCTGTAGTGTATTAAGCTTGTTGATATGGTCGGACTCTGTAATTGCTGTCTCTCGGAGACTAGAATTTTGACTAATCGTGAAACTTTTGACCTGACACAATAATATGCTGTGGACATGTGGAAATTATTTATGACGTGAAAGGACATTTTCCATTACTTTATGATGACTGAAACTTCGTGATGCAAATTATTATGTAAAAGAAAAGGAATAGCCTGAGCCATATACCTAGGCACCAATCTCTCCTTTAACACATTCCTATCGGAAAAACAGCGCAGCCACTGCCTCCCAGTGAGTTTCAGCGCACTGGGTGGCACTGGAAACGCTCTACAGTGTGTCCCAGTGTACTACAGCGCGCTGGGAGGCACAGGGACAGACTGTACAGCGTGGCCAGAGCCGCCTAGTGCGCTGAAAGGCACTGGGAATACTGTGCAGTGCGGCGTAGTGTTGTTCAGCGCACTGGGAGGCACTGGCCACCTTGTACTGTGTCTACCCGCGCACTGGGAACACTGGCAGCACACTAGAAAAAAAGAGGGCGCGCTGGGTGGAATACGTATAAGATTTGGTATTGTATCGCCAGAAGTCTACAGAAAACTTACCGAACATTTCGAAACAATATTCTATTGTGTGTCCTACACATATCTATCTTTAGTTTTAGTTGAGCGACGGACGTACGTATACGCTTAAGCAATCATCTGTCGCCCGCGAGCGCTTTCGATGAAGTGTGTGATCGAGTCTCGTGAATGTAGTTGATATACCTGCATCGAAAGAACTTATCATTCGCAACACAATATGACATTAGTATTAGTCTGATAATAACATCGACCGACTCTACCAGTCAGTCCTTCCATATGGGCTCGTTGAGCTGAAAGCCACACCAAGGCCGCACGGCAGCGGCAGCAGTGAGCCAATGTAACGCTTAATCTCGGCGTTTTTAGCTTCTGATCTGTTTAATCGAACCGACTACGGTGCGAAACAATGCAGAAATCGCTGCAAAACAATATTTTGAAAAATACTTTTTCAGGTGTAACTTAGTTCTTGACAGCTTTGGCACGTGCTGTACGCAACAACAGCAAGGTGAAGTATATCGGGCGGTACTACTGAAGACATACTGCGTCTGATCAGATGATTTTCCAATTATAGCTGCATCAGTAAACAAACTATGCCATTGGGGTAATGCATGCGATAAAGAAATAATGTGTGGGGTATGTGTGGGGCTTTCATATTCATATCGGACGCACCACTCTAACGCCATTTGATACTACGTAGCGTCGAGGAGAGTGTGCAAATATCGTAATAACTGTTCACACTAATGCTCGTTATTACAGGCAGAAAGAGACGTATAGACAATATTACGAAACTACATCATCTGATGACATTAGGAGCTCGTGCCTTTATATACAGTACGCGCGTTTCCTACCCATTGCACAATAAAAAGAGGCAGAGAACGATCACTGAACCCAGCTTCTAGATTCAGGGCACGTTCCTGCCTTCATTAGTGTTACAAGGGCGGACCAACAATGAAGTTCCGTCCCTTGAATGCGATCTGATTCACCTGGAAACCTAAACGGAGCGGAGAGGTGGAATGTAAAAGAAATACTTCTTTACACACGATATGGGCTTTCTTTGTAGTAGTGTATGGCTTACATGGAATATAAACAGCTACGGAAAGAGCTGTATTATACGATACAAAGCACGGACGAATCTGTATTCGGTTCACGGCCCCATTATGCATATGTGTTGTGGAATTTTGCTTTGGGCCGTATTGAGCCTGCAACGTTAAATTCTGGCGCCTCATATCCAAACTTTTCGTTGCGAACAAAATGATACTTCTTTCTATTGAAAACTCAGAACATATTCGCTAAAACAAAGTTCTTCCTGAAGCAAATGCTTGTCGGAATTGTCCTTGCCTTAGATGGATTGGATTGAAGAGAAATGGACAGAGGTCGTACTGACAAGATAACACTACCGTGTACCAACCGAGCCATTCAATGCAGATACGCACGTATTCTCTTCGAGCACTGAAGTTACCACAAATAATATCTACTCGTTCCTGAAATACCTAATGAGTGGTATACATCGCCTGCAAATGCACTTATATTGCACGGGCCATGTTGTATAGCTTTTCCATGTTGTCACTGTTAAACATGACAGGAAGGGGAAGATGGAAGCTTGCGATGTAAAAATCCGCAAACAGGGGGTGCGTGTTCGACCCGACGTTTCGACAAGTGGACTTGTCTTCTTCAAGGCTGGAACCAGCCCCCTGTTTGCGGATATTTTCATCACTTTTAAATAGGTCGTTCGCAGTCGTCTTCGAGTTATAGTTTTACAAATTGAATTCCTTCCTGATAAGAATTTTTCTCAAGCTAGGCTTTTATTCTTCCACCACCTGATAAAAGCCAGATCTGTAATTCCCATTTTGTCCTGATTCTCTCCCTCGTTTTGCGTCTTTCTGCGCGACCCTTCAGCAATTTATGTTGCGCAGTGAGCACCTGGAAGGCCGAAAAAAACAAAATCATCGCAGAGATCTTCCTTTTCTACAAGAACTCCAGCGAAAAGATCCAGAGAAAAGATCCAGAGAACTCCAGAGAAAAGCCACACCGAAACACCAGGCTTTTGATACGTTTGCAGAGTAACGAACAAGGTGATGCTGCGGGGGCGACATCACGAAATGTGCTCTTTATTTTGTTATAGTGTACGTAGTGACGATGTTTCGTCATGTTGCTACGGCATTAGCTGCCTCCTCCCTGTGGGATACTTTACTGCGATAGAAATTATATGTACACTCCAGGAGCATTTTTGCCGTCGCTGTCGCTGTTTGTATCGTCATTTGCGGGTATCGTGAGGAGGTTCCCTATAATGTCCAAGAGCAATGACATCGCCCAGAGCGTAGAATATTCTATTTGCGACTGAAATCGTGTCTAGGCTGCAGACGGTCACGGCTCAAGCAGAGGGGAAACGTGCCCGTCGTCTTCAGGGGGCCCCGTGGTTCCAGAAAGAACTGCGTCTTCTGATCGCGCGGTCATGATAGCGCGAACCTTATTTTGCCAGGCATGTACAAACGGTCAAACCTTTGTGCGTGCTCGGCATTGGTAACATAGGCAGCACAAAGGTGCCTTTGCTGGGTTCTGTGACAATGCACGTATTGTTCTTAGAAATATAAAACCAACAACCGCGAAGTCGCCTTTATCAGACATCCCAAACAAACCTGATATTTTTGACAATTTGATACGCGAAACGCGATACGCTTTATTGTACTATATATATTGGTTCTCCGTCCTTGTGCATTACACGCGCTGTTCACGTCACTATGGAATACGTAGTCCGGTCACACACCTTGCTTCAGTTCATTTCTAGTTCGTCGGGCTCCGTCTTTTTTTATTGATATGATATATAAGGAGATGTTGGCGCACAATTATGGCGCCGGCTACTCCTTAGTCCTTGAGTGAAACTTGAACACATATCTTAAAGTAAAACATACAAGGCAGTTAATTGTGTTTATCTTCATCCCTCAATCCTCAACAGCGCTAGTCCTCGTCGGTTCTCCGTCCTTGTGTATTACACGCGCTGTTCACGTCACTATGGAATACCAACTAGCCCGGTCACACACCTTGCTTCAGTTCATTTCTAGTTCGTCGGGCTCTGTTTTTTTTATTGATATGATATATAAGGAGATGTTAGCGCACAATTATGGCGCCGGCTACTCCTTAGCCCTTGACTGAAACTTGAACACATATCTTAAAGTAAAACATACAAGGCAGTTAATTGTGGTTATCTTCATCCCTCAATCCTCAACAGCGCTAGTCCTCGTCGGTTCTCCGTCCTTGTGTATTACACGCGCTGTTCACGTCACTATGGAATACCAAGTAGCCCGGTCACACACCTTGCTTCAGTTCATTTCTAGTTCGTCGGGCTCTGTTTTTTTTTATTGATATGATATATAAGGAGATGTTAGCGCACAATTATGGCGCCGGCTACTCCTTAGCCCTTGACTGAAACTTGAACACATATCTTAAAGTAAAACATACAAGGCAGTTAATTGTGTTTATCTTCATCCCTCAATCCTCAACAGCGCTAGTCCTCGTCGGTTCTCCGTCCTTGTGTATTACACGCGCTGTTCACGTCACTATGGAATACCAACTAGCCCGGTCACACACCTTGCTTCAGTTCATTTCTAGTTCGTCGGGCTCTGTTTTTTTTTATTGATATGATATATAAGGAGATGTTAGCGCACAATTATGGCGCCGGCTACTCCTTAGCCCTTGACTGAAACTTGAACACATATCTTAAAGTAAAACATACAAGGCCGTTAATTGTGGTTATCTTCATCCCTCAATCCTCAACAGCGCTAGTCCTCGTCGGTTCTCCGTCCTTGTGTATTACACGCGCTGTTCACGTCACTATGGAATACGAACTAGTCCGGTCACACACCTTGCTTCAGTTCATTTCTAGTTCGTCGGGCTCTGTTTTTTTATTGATATGATATATAAGGAGATGTTGGCGCACAATTATGGCGCCGGCTACTCCTTAGCCCTTGAGTGAAACTTGAACACCTATCTTAAAGTAAAACATACAAGGCCGTTAATTGTGGTTATCTTCATCCCTCAATCCTCAACAGCGCTAGTCCTCGTCGGTTCTCCGTCCTTGTGTATTACACGCGCTGTTCACGTCACTATGGAATACCAACTAGCCCGGTCACACACCTTGCTTCAGTTCATTTCTAGTTCGTCGGGCTCTGTTTTTTTATTGATATGATATATAAGGAGATGTTGGCGCACAATTATGGCGCCGGCTACTCCTTAGCCCTTGAGTGAAACTTGAACACATATCTTAAAGTAAAACATACAAGGCCGTTAATTGTGGTTATCTCATCCCTCAATCCTCAACAGCGCTAGTCCTCGTCGGTTCTCCGTCCTTGTGTATTACACGCGCTGTTCACGTCACTATGGAATACCAACTAGCCCGGTCACACACCTTGCTTCAGTTCATTTCTAGTTCGTCGGGCTCTGTTTTTTTTATTGATATGATATCTAAGGAGATGTTGGCGCACAATTATGGCGCCGGCTACTCCTTAGTCCTTGAGTGAAACTTGAACACATATCTTAAAGTAAAACATACAAGGCAGTTAATTGTGTTTATCTTCATCCCTCAATCCTCAACAGCGCTAGTCCTCGTCGGTTCTCCGTCCTTGTGTATTACACGCGCTGTTCACGTCACTATGGAATACCAACTAGCCCGGTCACACACCTTGCTTCAGTTCATTTCTAGTTCGTCGGGCTCTGTTTTTTTATTGATATGATATATAAGGAGATGTTAGCGCACAATTATGGCGCCGGCTACTCCTTAGCCCTTGACTGAAACTTGAACACATATCTTAAAGTAAAACATACAAGGCAGTTAATTGTGGTTATCTTCATCCCTCAATCCTCAACAGCGCTAGTCCTCGTCGGTTCTCCGTCCTTGTGTATTACACGCGCTGTTCACGTCACTATGGAATACCAACTAGCCGGTCACACACCTTGCTTCAGTTCATTTCTAGTTCGTCGGGCTCTGTTTTTTTTATTGATATGATATATAAGGAGATGTTAGCGCACAATTATGGCGCCGGCTACTCCTTAGCCCTTGACTGAAACTTGAACACATATCTTAAAGTAAAACATACAAGGCAGTTAATTGTGTTTATCTTCATCCCTCAATCCTCAACAGCGCTAGTCCTCGTCGGTTCTCCGTCCTTGTGTATTACACGCGCTGTTCACGTCACTATGGAATACCAACTAGCCCGGTCACACACATTGCTTCAGTTCATTTCTAGTTCGTCGGGCTCTGTTTTTTTTATTGATATGATATATAAGGAGATTTTGGCGCACAATTATGGCGCCGGCTACTCCTTAGCCCTTGAGTGAAACTTGAACACATATCTTAAAGTAAAACATACAAGGCCGTTAATTGTGGTTATCTTCATCCCTCAATCCTCAACAGCGCTAGTCCTCGTCGGTTCTCCGTCCTTGTGTATTACACGCGCTGTTCACGTCACTATGGAATACCAACTAGCCCGGTCACACACCTTGCTTCAGTTCATTTCTAGTTCGTCGGGCTCTGTTTTTTTTATTGATATGATAATAAGGAGATGTTGGCGCACAATTATGGCGCCGGCTACTCCTTAGCCCTTGAGTGAAACTTGAACACATATCTTAAAGTAAAACATACAAGGCCGTTAATTGTGGTTATCTTCATCCCTCAATCCTCAACAGCGCTAGTCCTCGTCGGTTCTCCGTCCTTGTGTATTACACGCGCTGTTCACGTCACTATGGAATACCAACTAGCCCGGTCACACACCTTGCTTCAGTTCATATCTAGTTCGTCGGGCTCTGTTTTTTTTATTGATATGATATATAAGGAGATGTTGGCGCACAATTATGGCGCCGGCTACTCCTTAGCCCTTGAGTGAAACTTGAACACATATCTTAAAGTAAAACATACAAGGCCGTTAATTGTGGTTATCTTCATCCCTCAATCCTCAACAGCGCTAGTCCTCGTCGGTTCTTCGTCCCTGTGTATTACACGCGCTGTTCACGTCACTATCCAATGTGGTGCACCACCGCTGACCGCGGGGGACTGATGTTGTAGGTTCTTCAAAGCTTATTCAGGGATAAACATTTTCTGGATGCAAACCAAGTCTCCATGGGATTTTTATAATCATTTATTGATTTTCTACTGTGGGAACTGTTTTCGTGTTTTATTAGGATTTTTATGACAATATCAACCATTTATTAAATATGTATATTCACTCCGTTTTTTGCTAAACATTGCTTACGGGCAAATCGACATGGCTGATAACAACTGCACAGAAAAAAGGAAGCCCGTGGCATTGGGTAAATATTTCCTTCCCAATCCATCTCTGAAGATTCACCGAATTTCCAGAGTGCAAGTGGTGAACTTCGTTCGACGGTGACCTCGAAATTTCCGGCGTCAAAAATTTCGAGGAGCATCGTGGATGCAGTGGGGACAAATATTTTGGACGTCCTCTTTTCTCGTGGCGCACTCCTTGTTCCTTTTCGCGTGCGCTTCTGGGTGTCGTTAATAAACGTCATTTGATAATGCACTGGAACAATGGCATTATCCCACGACGTTTATTAACGACACCCAGAAGCGCATGCGAAAAGGAACGAGGAGCGCGCAACGAGAATAGACGACGTCCATAGTTCTTTTTCCAGTGTTTAACGTCCTAAAACCACGATGTGATTATGAGAGACGCCGTAGTGGAGGGCTCCGGAAATTTCGACTACCTGGGGTTCCTTAACGTACACCTTAAATCTGAGTACACGGCCTCAAACATTTTCGCCTCCATCGAAACGATGCCCATTGTGTCTATTCCTTACGTTCAATATATATCCGACTCTGTTCGAAGAACCTTGCGGCCGCTGGGCATAGAAACCGTTTTTAGGCCTCAATACATCCTGGGACACGTGTTCGCTAAGCCCAAAGACCGCACACCTGCGTACGGTCAAAACGGGACCGTCTACAAAGTACAATTCGGTTATTGTGACGCTACTTACATCGGCGAAACAGGCAGGAAATGGTCAACGAGGCTCAAAGAACACAAAGGGGACGTCGCTAATTCTACCCATGCCACGCGCTCCAAAACAGAGCTCGTCGAACACTGCTGGACAACAGGGCATACTTTCGACTTTCGACGCTGGCTCGGAAACAAAGGTGGGAGGCAAAGAAAACTCCTGGAATTGTGGTTCATCCGTCGCGACCACTCCGCTTGCAAAAACAACCGCGGCCCCCTACCGGACATTTACAGGGACATATGTGACTAACAGTGGACTGGGCGACTTGCACTCAGTTGGGGCCAGTGTACACTGAGGATGCCACCCGCGTAGGTGGTGAAACGTCAATGTAATTTTGTTATATTTTTGTTGCGTTAAGTCGGAGCAAATATTTTGGAATCATGAACGGTTGCCGAGCACCCGACTAGCAAAACAAGCACGACAGGGAGTGCCGCAGAGACTGTGCAAATCTGCGTTTTCTTCGTGCTCGCTACCAATAAAAACATTGGCCAAAACATACGTGAGGAAATATACATAAACCCAGCTAGAAAAAAATGGAACAGCAAAAAAAAAGAAAAACTGCCGTTGAATTCAAGATGCCCAGATGCGTGCCTTAGGTGCTCTCGTCCCCCTTAATATCTCTGCGGCTGTTCGCTATCGCTCTACGCACGTCAGAGCCTTCCTCCATCTCAAAACATTTTCTCAAAAGCCTCACGCACTTTCAGACAGTTTTCTCTCGCAGTTGGACGCTCAGATTTGAGTCTCGGGCTGCCTAGCCTAGCGAAAAAGCGCTAGAAACGTTCCACTTTGATGACTGGAGCCGCAACAAACGAATGCAGCTGAAACTCTACGCATGCGAGTTTTCTCCTCGTCTTTTGAAGCTACAGCAAAGATGAAAGTGCCGTCGCTGGCGAAATGCGGCCGCGCGTTTCCTCGCTTCCTGGAACGTCGTTCTCCGTGGCGCAGTCCTCTCAGCAGAATGTGGTGAAAATATTTTTTAGGCACGCCATTTTTTGCGTTGCCAAAAGTTGTCTTCGGTCTTGGTATTAAGCGAAAAAAAAATGCATTTTCGAAGAACAAAGAATAAAGGTAGCTTCCCATTTGCTTTCTTTACACTGAACCGCGTAGGAGTGAGCGTTAATGTTACTCTAGCACATGTCATTCAAAGCTGGAATTAAGAGAGTTGCAGCGCCCAAACTAAGCACCCGCTCTGAATCTATATGCGACAAGATTTGCATCTCAACACCAGGCCGATAAATAATACCGCAGCATGCACGTTGGTCGTGCATATATAAGGTTTCGTTAAAGCGTATGTATGTTTTGCGAACGAGAGGGTACTGGATGGAAACAACTGTTTTTTGTTCCACATGAAATTTTCAAGCCAACAAATAACGAAGCAAAGGAAACACCGCAGCGTTAGTAGCAGTTTATAAATGAGGTCCAGAATATATTAGATCAAGCAAAAATAAATTAAGATTACAAAAATATAAGTACGCCTTGGCGTGGACCACACCCTCGACCTTATTTTTTGACGTGCGATGATCTACAATTTAGCTACGACGGCTAGCTGAAATTAATCATCAAGGGAAGCATTACTGTTTTTTGCGTACCACACCATCAACTTACCAGAGTGGAAATGAAAATAGTGTGAATGATCGCAAACCAAATTTTGATGACATCTGGAGAGATGGAATAATTATAAGAGAACATGAGCGTGCTTATATTTTTTGTGCCCTCTTATAATAAAAAATTATTTTCTCCTCTTAAGACGTTTACATGTAGCGTGATAGCAACTGCGACCACTGCATCAGGATAGACTTTGTGCCTCAAAAAAATTTCACGTTTGAAGACGTTACCCATCGTACAAAGATCACTCATAGGTTGATGACTGGATGAACGAGTGATAAATAAATTTTTCCGAATATGCTGTATGTAGTGTATGGGAGCCTCTACGTGTAGTGCGGTAAACTACGAGAGGGACAGTGGAATATATTGACTTTAGGTAATTACCGGTATCCCGAAAAATTTTTATTAAAACATACTTTACAAGTTTAATATAACAACTGCAAATCAATAACAAAACCTTTCTTCTGTGAGTAGTAACGCTGCCTACATTGTGGTACTCAATTCACAGCAACCTAAAACCAACACACGCTGCGTGAAATGCATTGAAATGCATTGCGAATAAAGAGCACTGCGTGCCCTTTAAGTGGTATGAAGCGGTATTAGACCAGTACTTGTTGGTTCGCCACTTGCAGATTCCTGTCGTAAGCACTGTAAAGATCCATGACGTGTGTGACGTATGACTGCATAGTAAGTTCGCTACTTCGTGCTTCAGGACACACATCTAACAACTCCTCTTGAGCGCGCTCAGAGAGAGCAACCATACGGTACGTTTCATAGCAATGTTTCAGCTAGTGCAGCCCTAAGGAAATGCACTGAGCAATATTCCACGCAAGTCGACGAACTGCGGTGAATGCACCCATCAGCGGCTGCACTCCCATATTTTATTCTATTTTCTTTTTACTCGAGAGGGGAGCGTTGGCCGCGATTTACGGGTAGCGTATATGGAAAGAAAATGGCGATGACCAAAAGCGGGATAACATCATCTCAGGACGCACTATTTCTCTGCGCAGAGCTATTCCATTGTATTGGCGTGCTTGAATGGTGCATCGTCTTTTCTCTATTGCCAAGCGCACTGATTTGCTATAATGTTATGGATGGGAGAGAAAAAAATCACATAGAAGTGAGGATGTTGCGAAAAAGAAGATGAAATAGGAAAAAATGATGTATGAACTGTCAAGTACGTTTGGATCTGAGATTGTGCGGGGACAAAGAAAAATTAAGTATCCAGATTGGCAAAAACGGTTTAGAGATGAAAAGGAAAGGCAAATCTAGAATAGACTTGAGCCCGAAAAGACGAGACACAAGAAGGCAAGACGAAGAGAAAAGTGAGTCGCATATCTTGAGTTATGGGTACCTTAACTTGAAGCTTTGAAGAGTTGGCAGTATAGCGCCGTAGCACATAGCCTAGCTGAAGGTGGAAGAAAAATTAGAGGGACGTGAAGTACATTCAGAGTGACACATGAGAATGCTTTGCACGAAAAAACTATTTCCGATGCCTGAACTTTCCAAGTGCAATTAGCTTCATATGACTTGGACAACTTTCTTATCCAAATGAAAAGCGTCAACATTGCTAAGCATGATTGTGGTAAAGCACGGCGCATAGCGACTAGACGAGCGACTGGCATGTGTGGAATCCCGCCTCATATCATTCGCTTCCCTGTCGCGGGCTGAGTCAGCGACGCTGGTGTGTTTATTAAAAGCGCGTAGTGCCTTCTTGTGTGTAGAAGCTATTTATAGGAGTGTGCTGAGCTGGTCCGTATGTGTATTAGTAAAAATTGTTCTTGGGATAGTTGGTACATGTTTATTGAAATGCGTAAAAGACGCGTACCAGCAAGGATTGTGTCCTGTCTTGAATCCCTCCTTGATGTTAAGCGTTTTTTTTGTGTATTTCAGCCTGAATGTGTAGTTTTTCCATTTTTCGCACAAAAAAACGCCAGGCCTGCGCTGAAACCACAGCACAGTCACAGCGAAAGCTGGAAGAGCAGCGTTTCCAGAGCCCGTTAAGCTCTCTTGGGGCTACCATACAAGTACACTAGAAAGGTACCCACTACGCCATAAATCACAATTTTTTGTTAAGTTGGGAAGCACCTACTAAGCCATTATTCGTCATTCTGCGGAGAAGCGAGGCACCAGCTACACGTCAGTAAGGCATCATGTGCACTTTGTTGACGCGACGACTGATGACGATGAAGAATTATGGCTCAGCCCTTTGTAATGGGTTGGAATCTTTAAACGGCCCACCAGTTACGTAATTGGCATTGGGTGACGCCCGGTCACTATTTCCCTCTCCCGTCATGCTGTATAACATACGTTGACGCGGGAGATAGACGGGGGGGGGGTCGAAGAACTTTACTGAGACCCCGAGGAAATGGATCATGCGCTTATGGGCTTCCTTGGCAACCAATACAAGTGCACTTGCGAGGAACCCACTACGCTATAAATCAGTGTAATTTTACTGAGACCCCGAGGAAGTGGATCATGCGCTTATGGGCTTCCTTGGCAACCAATACAAGTGCACTTGTGAGGAACCCACTACGCTATAAATCATTGTAATTTTTGAGAAGTAGGGCAGGAGGCACTGTGCCATTTTTCGTCATTCTACGGAGAGCGTTGGTACCTACTATACGCATGTAAGGCATTATGCGCACTTTGTTGATGCTGTGCCTGATGACGATGAAGAATTATGACAGAGTCCTTTGTAATGGGTTGGAAGCATTCAACAACCTACTCGTTGCGCAATTCGCATTGTGTGACGCCTGGTTACAGAATTCGCGTTGTGCGACGCTTGGTGCTTATTTTACTCTTCTACCACGCTATATTGCATATGCTAATGTTGTTCCTTTCCGACATGAAGCCTGTATAGGACCTTTTTGCAAAGCAGTTTCAAGCACCGGCGTGGCTCAGAGGTTGAATACTGGGCTCCCACGCAGAGGGCCCAGGTTCGAACCTCGTTCCATCCTGGAGTTTTTTTCTTATTTCGTTTTTTTTCTTATTTCGAGCGATACTGGTTACGGACACCGGCTGCGGCGGCGGCGGCGGCGGCGGCGGACAACTACGGCGCCAAAAACGGCCGGTGAAATGATCTCATAACAGCTTTCGCTGTAAAAAAGTCGCGGTATGTTGATGAGCTGCACACCGCAGACACGTTTACCCTAAGAATATGCCTTGAGAAAAGGCTGAGTTTTTTCGTTTACTTATACTGTTTTGTGTTCAATAAAAAGGAATTAGAGGAATAGAAATGCTTGTATTACGGTGTTCTGAGCAGCGCTTCTCATAGTGGTTGCGGCTCAGGCTAGAAATGTCTAATAAACTGTACCGAACAGCGCACGAGCGAATCTGTATTTTGATACAGTATTTCTGTGCTGTGGCTTATTCGACAACAGGCAATCTTATAAAAGAAGTTGGAAAAGCACATCAACGAACATTCAACTTTTATTGGGCCCTCGCCAAGGCTTGTCCAACTCATCTTCACGGTGCTTTCTGCTTCAAGTAATATAGAATATGCACTCGAGGGCATAGCTTTCCCGTTCCGTGCAAACAGCCCCTTGTGCATTACACAAAGCCCTCAGCTGAAACATTCTCTTATTTGAGCAGGCTTCACCTTCAGCACGTGTGCAAAATAAAAACACACAATCTAGCGCCGTGTTTAATAAGCAGATCAGTAAGTTATATTTATCAGTTTAATATTTTCTAAACGTGTAAGGACAGCTACCGCGAGTACTCTTTTGGGTATCCTGCCTGAGTAAAAAATAGAGCATTCACCAAATACAGCATCGGCTTTCAAAACAGGCAATGAGGATATATTCTGATAGTACCATAAGTTTTCTGTCCGTTTTACCATATGAACCCACAGTGATTCTGTAGAGCGCGAGAAACCGCGGTGACCGACGGCGCCGGTCTGCCGGCTCTCATGCTCTAGACAATCCACGTGCGCTGAAATCCTCAGTTCACTTAGTGAGTTCCTACGAAGTCTCGTCAAATAAGATACCTATTTGGACGATACCGGCACTTCCATTAATATAGAGGCACTAGTTTATCGGCGAGGAAATTAACCCTTCGGTTAATTGATGTTGCTATGCGCAGCAAGTTTGCCCACCTGTGTTTTTAATGAGATTCGGTACACAAATTTGAAAGTTCACGAATAACGCGTACTTCGTCCATCACATAGCAATTCGTCACGTGTTTAACATCACTTCGATCAATGTTGGAGTGTCGATTTGCCGCTGGAGTGAACCTTTCAATTCCTGGGCGCCGTCTGCCAGTACGTAATGAAACCACCTTACTGCATGCCTTCACTACTGCTATCAACGACGTTCCCAACTTTTCGAATGAGTGTTGCAACAGCATTAAATCAGGAAACTCCTGTGCGCAATAATAAGTGCAGAGAGTGTTAATAAATAAATAATAAATAAATAAATAAATAAATAAATAAATAAATAAATAAATAAATAAATAAATAAAACTGCTGATCGTTCTCATGTTGAGTAGGCAGAAGACTAGATCCATGGCACAACTCCATGTTCCAACTCATGGGAACTTCGGCAATAAAGAAATATAAGAAAAAAACATTTACGTGGTCGATACAAACAGCGCCACACACCGACAGTTCCTCACACCGCGTCTGTCGTCAGGAAAAGGTGGGAAGGAGAAGTCCGTAATGAAATCAAGAGCAGCAGTGACTTTTGGTTGCAGTCATCCCGCACGGGCGGAAACTGTCGCCGTGCTCTTGAATTTTTTCCTCGCCACTCGTCAAGAGTAGGTCAGAAGAAAAGTGGGAATGGTGCAGCGCCCCATTCCCAGATCGTTAAGCCAAACGACGGCCATCAATTTGAGGCTTATTTCGGTTCCGCTGCACTGGGACCAAATCGCGCATCTGCGCCCATGTGTCACGCAGCCAGTATCACCTTTGAAGTTGGCGAAAGGCGTGAAGGGCAGTTTAATCTGCCACTTGAAATTCTTCCTTCCGCTGGTCGGCCTGACTGAAGCTTCTGGGCAGCATATTGCAAAAAGTTGTTGACCCTGCTTGCAGGCAATACACTCGTGGGTAAATTGCCTTCCGGTTATATGTTGTACAGGAGGAACATATTTTGTTGCCGTAAGAGGTACTGGGAAAATAATGATCCCTTGTTTCTTCTTTTTAATTATATGAAAAGGAATTCGTCACTTCCTCGTGTTCAAGTACATTCGTTCCTTTCGAACCCTCTCACCAAAACATACATTCGTATGAACCAAGCGTTTTTGTACTAAGCTAACTAGACAAGTTTCATTGTAGATTAAATCAAGGAAATTTCTCAAACACCTTATATGAAACACATCACTTGGGCTTGCTTTTCAATTCAAGGTATACTAATCTTACAAATATTGCGACATGTCCAACCATGGTCCCCATACAGTTGCGTATTTTGATGTCTAAATTACCTTTTTAACATAAATGGCTGTTCGGACGACGTGTGGGCATGGCATGATAAAATTTCAGCGCACGACCATACGAGGGCATTGAAGAAGACTGGAGACACGCGGGTGCTAGGTTTGACCATTTCATTAGGAACCGCGAAGCGGGACATACAAGACACGTCATTGCTGTACAACACGCAAGTACAGCCAGAAAAAGAAATCAGTGACGACGGAAGTATGGAAATTTGTTTGGATATACAGTGACCAAAGAATTGGTCACGCAATTTTTGCAATTCCTGTGTCGATTATTTCATGCCCGCGTTGGCTGCTGCTCCTTGTGACAATGGTGCACCTTTCATGGACTCGTACACTGCTCTATTTCAAAAAGGATTGAAAACAGCACAAGGAATATCACTAATGTCACGCTTTCTCCAACGTACATCAAGAAACCCACTACCTTTGTTCCTGAGATTTCAACAATGTTCCCTCATGCTTGTTTTTGATGCTTGTCGAGAGCGCAAAAAACGACTTTAACATTCGCCATTTGCTTTACCTTTAATAAATAATTAATTAATTGTTGGGGTTTAACGTCCCGAAACCACGGTATGATTATAAGAGACGCCGTAGTGGACGGCTCCGGAAATTTTGACCACCTGGGGTTCTTTAATCTGCACCTCAATCAAAGAACACGAGCCTCAAACATTTTAGCCTCCATCAAAAATCGGTCTACGCTAACTTTCTAGCTGGTGCGATAAGCCGCGCATGTGCCGAGTCACCGCGATCTTGTGCTTCCTACTGGAAGCCTGCAAGAAACAAGGCTGTTCAGACGAGTACTCTGGTTGGATACGTTAAGCGACCCTGACTAATAAATAAGTGAAATGCAACAGAGGCGGACAGCGTGAACTTTGATTCAATGTAGCTGATGCCCAATAGTTCTGGGCATGATCTGTGCAATGCATTCAGGAGGCATAACTTAGCAACGCCCCTCTTATCTTGTTTCGAATTAGCGGAGTCGTACGGAAGCAGTTGTTTCTTAAGAGGAGGTTATTACCTCCAGTGAACCCATTCGTCAATATATAAAAGTTTAATGTCAAGGAATATAATACTGTCACCTAATGGTATCTCGTGCGTTGTTTTAATCGCTGCTATTTCGCCGCGTACAATACAGAGGCTAATATACGTTATGTGCTAGTGCCAAAAAAGTCAGAGCTACTGTGAAAGAATATTAGGTAGTCGTCGACGGACAGCGAAACCTTGGTTACAGTAGGATCAGCAATGCAGCAACTGAGGTCCCTGTCAAGCTGTGTAAAATACAAAATGCCCAGTAGTTAAGACACTCAGATTCAGTGCCGCGAGACCCTTCTGCAAACCAAGTCCCGCCAAGAAAGTGTTTTTTTCATTTATTTTACTTATGGCGACGACCATGTTACCTGGAAGAGAGATGGACGAACGGCCAGTTCTCTCGTTCAGAAGGCATAGAATTGCTTACGCATTGAAAACATTGCTTCTTAGCACCATGCATTCTAGTCTCAAATGACAGCAATACTTTCACAATCAATATTTCCTTGCATTTCCTAACCTTGTCGAGGTCACACTGGGATGCTTCAATAATTAGTCATACCTTGGAGCAAGCAAATTCTGTCGTAAAACGGTCCCGAGGGAAGGACCTTTTGTGTAGTGCGTGCTCCCTCTTTCACTAAGAGAAAAACGAACCAATAACAATCATTAGTGTACAATAGAAGGAACAGCCTGCCATCGCTACGTTACATTATCGTTAGAAGGGATGATATTAGAAATAATGCTGCTCTCTAAGGAAAAATAGAGTATGTCTTATTCCTTTCGGTGTGCCCTGGCTTGACGCGCATGCGACTCTCTTTAAAGATACACGTTTACCCTCTTCTGGGTAAACGACTGTCTCACGAGAGTAGAATTATATTCAGAGAGAGTTCACGTGTCTCTTTAAAAATAGTCATAAACGTCGCAGGTTAGGACTCAACCAAAAATAGTCTAAAAAGCTTTTTTTAAGAGTGTCTTTCTTTTTGGTTTACTGGGCCAGTTTGACCAGTTTTCAGTTAGAAGCCAAAAACGCAGCATTGGAGAACTTACACGAAGGGTTCCGTGTCTCCGCGCAAACTTACAGCTTCTGTAGATTTTCGCTACTGATTGGGCGTCTCAATAACAGCAAAAAAAAAGCGGAGAACAAATGGTGTACAGAAACCGAAGGCCGTAGAGAGTAGTTGTTTCCGTTCGGCACAACATTTCCAATAATGGCGTTAACGAAAAATGAATTTGGGACGAAACTCAGACATTGGTCGGCTCAATTTCGGTGGAGCGTTTCCGCGGGAGTGCAGTGCAAAAGTTCACATTTATTATTTTTAAGCTTTAGACAAGAGCAACTGCAAAAACAAACGTGCTCTCTTTCCTCCAAGCTGAATTTCTCTCCTTTTTTTTCTCCTACCAATGGTTGTTAAAATCTGATTTCCCCAACATACGCTGATCCATGAAGTTTAGGTTGAGAGAAACTTTAAACGAAAATGTTTGCTACGAATCCTCTTATTTATGGAATCCGGAAATTGTGTTCTGCCGAAGTGGGTATTTTCCAAAAACTACAATGCTCGAAGGAATGTCAATCAGTTGTTTCAGTGCTATACACGAAAGCCTGCTTCAGAACACAGAACATAAGTGACGATGTTGCAATAGCTGCAGAGTTTAGCAGCAATGCATATAAAGTTTTGGGAAACTTGGTGTCATTATGGCTGTCGCGGATGTGGTAGAATTCAGGCCACCAGAAAGCAGCCCGCACAGAGCAAAAGTATATCTTGTCGACAGTGAAGCTTGGGATAAGAGAGATGCATAATTTAGCTTGATAAGTTCTGGTAGCAAGCTGCGTTTACCCTTAATACCCCTTCTTGGGATAGCTGGTGCGGTTTAGTAAACATGACTTTTAAGCTCTAAACCAACAGACACAGCAAGACACACACAGACACACAGATGGAGTTGGCTCTGTACGTGCCGCTGGATGTTTCTCCCGGCGACTGTTCGTTTAGCGCCCAGAAGTCATATATACAGCATTGACACATTGGTGCATAAAGGCCGCCGTTTGTACAGGCTCGCGAAACAAACTACAGTAACTTGCAGGCATGTAAAGGCACAGGTCTGAAGATACAAGACATCTAAAAATACAAGCTATTTAAAGAAGTAGAGATCTAGATATACAAGCCACGGAAAGCCTAAACGCTGCAAAGCAAAGCGTCTGTCATGCGAACTCTGTATCCGATGCTTGAAAGTTCCTCAATTACATCAACCACCAAGCTCTCTGCCGTCTTCAGCTGCTTTGTTGGTTTTCCCATTCTTTTGTATCAATACCGTTCTTTTAACTCATATGCGCTAATATTGCGTGACAGGCCCCGGTCCGTTTGTTCTCTTCGTGAAAACAGGATATCTGCTACCCTTGTGTGTTCTCTGATGCACTCTGCTCTCTCCTAATTGCATAATAACACGTCTTCGATTTTCCATTCCATCGCATGCTACGAAACTCCGAAGTACTTGTGAAGTTTCTCTGTTATTCAGTGAGTGTGCGCCTCATATTTTTGTATACAAGTATGCAGTGATTGTACACGTTTCATTTTTCTTAACAGCGGTGAATTGCCTGTCATGAATTCATAACGCATGCCACACGCTCTTCACCCCGACGTTATCATTCGGTGAGTGTCCTTTGCGAGAGCAAGCTGCCATGTTAGTGATTGACCCAGATATGTATCGTGCTTTTGTGCAGCTTGTAGGCTTTGTATGATAATGGTGAACGCTTGTTCCTGAGCCAGGTTATCGAGCTCCGTCGTTTGCTTACTCAACACATGACTGAACATTTCGAGCATATTGAAGTCGGAGTTTGTAACCTCTAAATTAGGAAGAACTTAAGGTTTTCGTGATTTCGATTAATTACGTAAAGAGACCGGATTAACGTATTCGAATGTTTCGTGTCTGTTATTAGCTGCCTTGACACACATCAAAACACTCACAAGATAATCGAGTGCGTAAAAGATAGATGTGTCCGGCGATGCTATTTTGACGTGTCCTTAAAGGGACACTAAAGAGAAACAGTGAATTGGTTTAGAGTGATAAAGTGTGCTCGGAGAACTCTTGTACAGTTTATTTCACCACCATAGGTTGTTATTAGAGGAGAAAACCAAGTTCAAAATGTCATTTTTAAATTTCGCGCTGAACTTTGTAATTTGTGACGTAAAAGACTTCAAAGAGCATTAACGTATTTTGGCGCCACTGGCTCGACGAAATTTCCACAAACTCGTTATGTCAAGTCTCTGGCCCCCTAAGAGGACAATGTACTTCGATTTAACCGATAAGGAACTACGTAGGCTCAAGCAGGCGCCGTTAAAAATATGTGACGTCACGGCAAATGGTGCGGGAATTCCAAGGTGGCGTCGCCACCTGTATTTTCTTTTTCCGCGTTTTCTCGCTTATTAAGCGTCTTCGCGCAGAAAGCGTGGTGTTTTTGCTATCGTGGAAGACTACTTTACTAATAAGAGAAAAATCGTTTTGCTCTTTAGTGTCCCTTTAAGATTACGTTCCACCACGCCTTTTAAGATGCTAATCTTTGCTCGGTAAAGGTGCACTGAAGTGCTCGTCGCTTTATCACGAGCCACATTGCGTTCTGAAACATCCGAAAACTCGAAGTGGCGAGTTTTCTTGCTCCCAGGGGCCTTAATATCTATACGTATCTCTTGCAACACGCTCCTGCACCTGTGTTGCGTCTCAGCATTGACTTTAAGGAACGATATGATTGGCCTACATTTATTATATTGTTATCGCCCAATAGACAATATCACACGTAAATATCTGAGATAGACTTATTGTTCTTCACTTTGTGTTGAACGTTATCGGAAACCTATTTTATGATAAATACCCGCAAGTTTGTATCTTTTTGCAAAGTTGCTTTAAGCGTTTCAAAAACGCCATGAAAAAAATCCAGAGCGCCTGGCCGTTGTCTTCAAGCCTGCCAAGATAAAAACAAAGCAAAAAAACACAACCAGATGATTATTTCCAATCCAACGCATTTTCTTGAATAGCACAAAAAAAAGTAAAATGTAATACTTCCAGTAGCCGAAACTGATCCCTTTATCTGAGATTACCACTTGGCGAGAGGCCCTACAACCCAATCTCGATCCGCTAAAGATCACGACAGCAAAAAGAGCTTAGCTTAGAAAATGCTGAATGACGTATGCTCCGTGGCCGTGTCGTCTAACGTCGCGCGGTGCACGGCGCGGTGATGCGAATCCCTGGTGTTGCGCTTCGGAAAAAGATTGGGGAGGGGCGAAGCATGTAGGGAAGGGTGTTTCAGCGTGGGCTGGTGGGGGGCTGAAGCATGCAGAATACGCAGGTGTTTCTGACAGCAAAATCATACCTAATAGGCAATGAGAGAAAGGAGAACAATTAGACACAGAGACCCGCTGTCCTAAGCACAAAATAAATCTCCCACCGGCACGACATCGCAGGTGAACTTCCAGTGCATATATATATATATATATATATATATATATATATATATATATATACATATATATATATATATATATATATATATATATATATATATATATATATATATATATATATATATATATATATTTTATTGGATGCTTTAAAACCGATATCTATTTGTATGAGAGGCATCGTTCGTGGGCCCAAATCTTTTCATTAGGCGCGCTGGCGTGCCGAAATTCCCACTTTCGAAAGTGTCGACGACGGGCCCCTTGTGTGCAGTGTGAGAAAATTCAGACTTTCGCACACTGGACAAAGGGGCCCGTCGTCGTTGGTTGATGTCGCGGATTCAAGCATCTGTGGCCATCATCCCTGGACTATTCGGCACCAGGTCGCATTTTCTCGAAGCCTGCCTACTCGAGCTCATCGAAACCGGAGGCGCGTTCGGGGACCACACTGGTTGGAAAGTCACAGTTGAAACATGCAGTGTGGCGGAGGGTGAGGAAATCCTGAGAAAGGTAAAAGAGAGACGAGGAGAAATTAAATAAGACGCTCGCTCTAGAAAGCAAGTCATCTTTTCTCGGTTTGTCGGTTAGATATTGTGGAAGCCCTACATAACACTATAATTGCGGACTGACGCGATCTTTTTCTTGAGGTCACCTATGCAGAGATTACACAGAAATATACTGGCCTCAAACAGACCATCCGTACAGGCTACTGCGGGAAATAGAAGGAAAGAAGATGACATTTAGGGGCTCGTTTTTCTTTGTTAGACACAATATTAATTAGAACTAAGAGACAATATTGCCAAGAAAAAGTATAGGGGGTGTTATTTGTAATAATAGGGATATAAATCTGAAGTGAAGTGGACTGAAAGATAACCTGTCGCCGGAAGGGACCGAACCTGCGGCCTTCTAATTACATTTAGGGGCTAGTCTTTCTTTGTTAGACACAATATTAATTAGACTAACAGATAATAATGCGAACGAAAATATAGGGGAGGTTAAGGGTGTATTACAAAGAAAAACTATCCCTTAAAAGTCACCTTCTTTCCCTCATTCATAGCGAGGGTCTCGTTCTGGCAGACTTGGTGCCTTCAGGTAGTATGCGAGGGATTATTGGTCAGCTGCCAGCTCGTAAAAAAAGGTCACTTGCTACGTGACGCCAAAAGGTAGAAAAAGAGTGTTCCACACTCGCCGCCATGGCTGTGATCGGCGCTGACTAACACTCCTAGGTTTAAATGCACATGTGTGCCCTGTGAAGTGCACAGGGTATGACCGCCGCCGTAACTCAGTGGTATAGAGCATCGGACGCGTTATTCCAAGGTCGCAAGTTCGGTCCCTGCCGACGGCAAGTTATCTTTTCGTCCACTTTACTTTCTTCACATTGATATCTCAATTATTACAAATAACCTCGTCTATACTTTCCTTGGCATTATTGTCCGTTAGTTCTAATTAATACTGCGGGAAATAGAGTGACATGAGTTTCTGCCTCCCGGCTAGAAAAAACAGCAGCTGCGCCAGTATACTCAGCAGGTTTCACCTGATCTTTGCCGTAACACGGCGCCACTCACACCTTTTCGATTGTGCGTACATCCTGAACTGTGAGCGCTATCTAGTGTACCAGACATTACAGCATAAATTGCGCGACTGTCCTTTCTTGTCACAGCAGAAGACGGGGGCCTCTAGCTGAAAGCTGTATTTCTCCCTAACTATGCGACCATACAGTATTACTAAGTGCTACAAGGTCACTTCTTCAATACTAATACACTGGATGCTAGACGTTCGGTAAACCGACGCGTAAAGTTGCGGATTACATAAAGGGTCTATAAGGGCCTTTTCACAATTTTCGAGTGCGCATTCCTGCACTACATTTTCTCTCAGCTAATGGCAGCAACTTTCGTGCTTCAAGAGAAGACGAGGTCGTAGTTGCACGTGCTGGCGTTTGTCTATTATGCGTGTTCGTGTCAAGAGAGCCGAGTTTACACTTTTCGCGTCCCAGCGCATGCAAACCACGCTTGAACACTCTGTTTGAAGAAGTGACTAGCTGCCATTAATTGGGCTAACTGCATCGTAGGAAAGTTAGCTCAACAATTATGAAAACGGTATATATACCCTATAAGACGGACAGTTGGGATAGTTGGTATACAGCAAATAAAAGATGGTTACTAGCGTCGTTGTCCTCTTTACGCTAGCAAACGTATCTTATTATGTATATACGGGTTACCTAATCATCTCCCCATCATCGTACTTCATCACTCTTTTTGCCCCGTTGCGTTTTCCCCGTTGCAGAGTAGCAGGCAGGGGCGTACTAGCTCAGGCCACCCTCTCTGCCTTATAATACATTTTCTCTCTCTGTTTCATTGGTAAACAATATTTTATTTGCTTAAATGTAAAACAGAACGGCACTAAGAACCATTGAGTAAATAAGCAGCACATATTACAATGCCGCACTTACACAACAAACGAGTAAAATCTGAGGTTTGAATAAAATACAAAGAAAGCTGCGATTGACAATACAGGTGACGAAAGCTACTCGTTTACGAAATGTAAGCAGACATGCGTTTATGCGGCAACACGATGAAACAGCGCGGGAAAAAACAAACACGAACAAAATAAGCTACAAGACGATGCGCTGGCACGTATGAAATTTACAGAAAAGAATAAACTTCTTTTTTGAAAGTTGGCGAATCCACATGCTGCTTACTTTCTCAACAGTCCCCTTTTTTGTTTTGTTTCATGGGGTTGCTGCTCCGAACCACATGTTTTTTTCTACTGAGCGAAGAAATGTCAGTTGCCCGGGATGCTCGGGCGACAACCGACACCTCCTTCGGGTGTCGGTTGTCCATTGAAATATCCATTGAAATCCATTGAATACTCCATTGAAACGTCAAACACATGATCTAGGCCAGTTCGCATGCTGTGCCAAGTCTCAAGTGGGTTCAGATTGGTGCGGCGATCGACTACAGGGTAACTATAGTATGTCTGGAACTGAGAAGGCATTTAGTTAATCGGATCGTACTCCAGTGCAACGCAATTGCGTAGAAGTGCGCGATCGACGGCATCCCAAGTAGAACCAGAAAAAGTAGTTGTATTCGGCTTTGCAACTTCCTGCGTCTAAGGATAGCGTTCAGGGTCTGCGTCTCAGGATAGCGCGCCTCGCAGTCATGCGCTTCGGCCAAGGGGCGAGATTGGGAGCGGGAGTGGGGGATGCCGTAATCGATTAATCGAATAGTTTTAATCGATTAACTCGATTAATCGAAAGGCACAAATAGATTATGATTAATCGATTAATTGTGGACCTTTAATGGATTAATCGATCAATCGTTCATCGATTTTACCATCCCTATGATAACACTGCAATGCACCAGTGATGGCTGCCGGTATAAGAGCGCATGCGGTTGGGCTTCGCTTGAGTTGCTAGGGCTGATTGAGGCCACCGCTTGCGCTGTGCACTTTTCCTGCATAATCGCATACCGATTGATCCGCCTTGAAGCTAAAACGGAGAATCGCTTTATGTGAAAACAAAAGCATGACAGAAAAGAGCAAGGTAGATTATTGGAATGATGCCCACAGGCAGGATGGTGTAGTTTCTCGAATCATTTGCTCCTACTGATCTTTAGTCTCATCCGTAACGATTTCAGGCTGTCGCGATTTTCGCTGAGATTCTATTAGAGATTGTCCCACGATGCAATCGGCTGTTGTCATCGCTGTGCTATAGTAAAACCGTACGAAAAATGGCTCATAAATTTCCGGTATTAGCTGCATTTTATTCCTGTCTATTATTCCTGCAGTATATTTGCCGAGACAGTAACTAGGTTGTGTCGCTCTGTGTTACCACTGTGTTACCACTGTATTTATCAAAGCTATCGAGATTATTTAGCAAATGTTGAAGAAGTTCAGGGTATTCGATTATTCAATGGCGTGCTCACCGTCAGGCAGATCTCTTGCACTGTGTAAACGTCACCTAAAAAGTAAAAACGCCAGGCCTGCGCTGAAATCGCAGCACAGTCACAGCGAAAGCTGGAAGAGCGGCGTTTCTAGAGCCCGTTGTAAGCTTGGTTGGTTGGTTGGTTCCTTGGGGGAATAGCCCAACCCACTTCGGGGCTACAATAGAAGTACACTAGAATGGTACCCACTACGCCATAAATCACAATTTTTGTGAAGTTGGGAAGCACCTACTGAGACATTATTTGTCATTCTGCGGAGAAGCGAGGCACCAGCTACACGTCTGTAAGGCATTATGTGCACTTTGTTGACGCGATGACTGATGACGATGAAGAATTATGGCTCAGCCCTTTGTAATGGGTTGGAAGCTTTAAACGGCCCACCAGTTATGCAATTTGCATTGGGTGACGCCCGGTCGCTATTTCCCTCTCCCGTCATGCTGTATAACATACGTTGACGTGGGAGAGGGACGGGGGTGGGGGGGGGGGCGAAGACCTTTACTGAGACCCCGAGGAAATGGATCATGCGCTTATGGGCTTCCTTGGCAACCAATACAAGTGCACTTGCGAGGAACCCACTACGCTATAAATCATTGTAATTTTACTGAGACCCCGAGGTTATGGATCATGCGCTTATGGGCTTCCTTGGCAACCAATACAAGTGCACTTGCGAGGAACACACTACGCTCTAAATCATTGTAATTTTACTGAGACCCCGAGAAAATGGATCATGAGCTTATGGGCTTCCTTGGCAACCAATACAAGTGCACTTGCGAGGAACCCACTACGCTATAAATCATTGTAGTTTTTGAGAAGTAGGGCAGCAGGCACTGTGCCATTTTCGTCATTCTACGGAGAGCCGTGGTACCTGCTAAACACATGTAAGGCATTATGCGCACTTTGTTGATGCTGTGCCTGATGACGACGAAGAATTATGGGAATGCTTCCAACCCTTTGTAATGGGTTGGAAGCATTCAACAACCTACTCGTTGCGCAATTCGCATTGTGTGACGCCTGGTTACAGAATTCGCGTTGTGCGACGCTTGGTGCTTATTTTACTCTTCTATCACGCTATATTGCATATGCTAATGTGGTTCCTTCCCGACATGAAGCCTGTATAGGACCTTTTTGCAAAGCAGTTTCAAGCACCGGCATGGCTCAGAAGTTGAATACTGGGCTCCCACGCAGAGGGCCCAGGTTCGAACCTTGTTCCATCCTGGAATTTTTTTCTCATTTAGTTTTTTTTTCTTATTTCGAGCGATACTGGTTACGGACACCGGCGGCGGCGGCGGCGGCGGCGGCAGCGGCGGCGGCGGCGGACAACTACGGCGCCAAAAACGGCCGGTGAAATGATCTCATAACAGCTTTCGCTGTAGAAGGAAAGAAAGCTTGTCAAAACCGCGAATGCACAATAGATGTGAGTAGTACCTTCAACGTGGACTTCGCTTTTAGTTTGTGGGTATTTCAGGTGCCATCATAGTTATTAAAATATTGCTTTTAATAACGCGTTCCTTGAGCAACAGCACGTGCTACTTTAGTGCACAAAGACTACATTGTGGGTATCGCAAATTGTTTACTCGTCAAGTGTTGGCAGTATTGGATGTTAGATTCTGCTGCAGTCTGTCGCAATGAAGGAATGGGAGTCAAGTAAACCCGTAAAGGGCTGCTGCTGTCTTTGTATAATATGCTCAATGGAATTTTTATGGTTGATTTTTATAGCATTTGCCACGAGAGGTACGACAGCTGTGTACATCTGACATGCAGATCCACATAAGAGATTGGTTGCTCTAAGTGGCACGTTGAGCGAGTTGGCGTGTACTTGTTTCTTGAAGAAGAACACCGCACAAGAAAAACAAATACAAGAAAGAAAGGGAAGGCCCACAGCACTGCGTGCCTTCCCTCTTTTTCTTGTCTTCCCTTTCTCAACACGTTCTTGTCTTCCCTTTCTCAAGCCCCTCAACACGTTTTATTATCGCAGGAATTTTCAGTGCCACGGATTCAGAGCGAAATGTGCATAATGTCTACTTATATCAAGCGGCACAAGAATTATCTTTGATACTGACTTGAATTATGAATGAGGAAATACGCTGATCGACATATTAAGGATATAAATAGCACTACATTTACTTGATAACTCGTGATCGCGATCTTTAAATGATGCGCGACTCCACGACAGCAAGGTACGGCTTCAGGCGTCGTCGTTAGAGTTCCACACTTGCTCTTTTGTCACTTGCCTTTAATGTTTCGAAGCAAAACTTCAAAGACAGAAATCCCCACACTTGCGAACCCTGCAAGCTTCAACCCATTGATGTACATGCGCAATAATGCCCAAACCAGCCACTGGTTGTGTTCATGAGCGTATTACGCGATTGGACTGTAGTTTATGGCATCATTTGTCGAGGGAAACGCGAAGGATTTTCAGTGCAACTTGAAACTCGATTATAAATTCCGTGCCGTTTGTTGGGCTACACCCTTAGGTTCATATGGTCACATGTGCTTCGACTACCGATCGGTAGCATTTTATGATCATGTTTAATAACTCTCACCGGGTCCCTTTAAGACATGCTTCGCTATAAAAATAAAACAACGAACTTTTTAATGCCCGTGGTATTCGCATTTCCATTTTCTCTTGTATGGACACGATTATGATGGTCTCCTTGGCTTCCCCGTCTCTTCGGGAGCATCAATATAACCGAAGATGAAGTACTATCGCATGAATTTTAGTTTAGCGTTCGCTCAGAGAATCATTAGTAGCTTGCTCCAGCTCTTTAGTTATCTGTTGATAGATCTTAGAAACAACCTGCATGCTGCAAGCAACTGGGCAGACGAGAAATACCTTAAATACGGTACGCATTTCGGCTGGTTGGTTCATGATTACCAGTAGAAACAGCGCTAAAAGACGTGACGAAAAAAAATCACAGCATATCCACGGAGTGAATGATGACGAGTGGGCGAAGCTGCGGAGGTTCATCGGTAAACCGTGAATCTTCCGTGAATTCTGCCCAGTACATAAACACTGACGTGAGATCGGGCGCGTTTATACTAAAGGTTCGATGAGAGTTATGGCGACTTGCAGCTCACTTTAATTTTACATGTACGCTGTGAATTTTCATTGTTTAGAAAACCATTGCTTTAGAAAACATCTGGCGTCTTTCGTTAAGCAGCTGGCGTCTTTTAGTTTTGCTTTAGAAACATCTGGCGTCTTTTCGTTTTGCTTTTAGAAAACATCTGGCGTCTTCCGTTGGTTTATTTCATCAATAAACTGCGTTTTGAACAAAATTTTTATTGTTTAATCACGCACAGGAGAAATCTCACCAGGCACTACCTTGGAGGTAAACAATGGCTGCTAATGGGAATGAGAGACAGAAGTCGGCTTTTAGCTAACACTTACACTTCTACTTCTACTAACGTTTCCTACTGGAACATGCCAATGGCTGCTAATGGGGAATGAGAGACATAAGAACTCGGCTTTTAGTTAACGCGCACGCTGCGAATTTTTTATTGTTCAACAACGCACAGGAAAAATCTCCCACCGGCCCCAACTAGGAGGTCAAGATCTGGTACTAGCGTTACGACTGGTTACGCACTACGAGGGACGAACGGGTGCCGCTTTAAGGAGCTTCGTCCCTAAAAAGGACACAAACGACGCATTTTGTGGCTCTTAGTCAGCGCCCTGGTTTGTGTCCTTTCTTCGTCCCGTCTTTTAGCGCTGTTTCTACACAGAAACACCTTGTTTCGTGCGGGTTTAATGGACAATAAACGTAGTGTCCACTGCGCCGAAGCCCTCCTTGAGAGCAGGAACTCTCGCCGCCTCGTAAATACGAGGGTCGTTCAACCTGCGTTAGCAGTTCCTGACAGTGGCGAAGTAGTGGAACTTTACGATTCCCGCAGCCTATAGCTGTCCATCCAGCCAGCCGTTACACGTCGAGATATTTCGAGAACGGGACATCCGCGAGCTGTTAACGATAAAAGCGTTAACGATGTTAACGATGTTAACGATTCCATTCTCAATAAAGCTATAATACCTCTACAAAACACATGCAATGTGATCACTCCAATCTTTTCCACTAAGTGTTTAGTGGAGGTACTCAGAGCCCTGAATTGTCGACGCCATACTGTCACGGGGTCGTGACGTCGACGAATACAACAGCTGGCGTGGTCAAGATGAAACTCTTTATCTGGCCGAACTTGCGGCCGGGAAATGAAAACTCAGACTACAGCAATACACGCTGTACACTGATAGCGGCGAACTGGCCGTCGGCCGTCGAAAAAATTTGACAAGCGGAGAAGCGCGTCGGCATTTATACATGTGTCGCCGAATATTCCAGCGCTATCGCTGGTTGTCGCGCAAGCTCTAGAATAAGCTCCAGTATTCGCGTCTTGCGCGCAATCTTAACAAAACGGTCTAGAATAATCGCGAAGCTTCTCGAACAATGCGCGGTTTGCTCTGAGCATTGCAGACAGTCATTATGGGTGAAAACCGAATACAGCAAAAGTGATAATAAGAAGCGCACGTGGCAGTACAGAAGTACTATTCGCACACAAGGCAGGCTAAGGTGATCACTGGACACAGCTTCTGCCCCGTCAGAGCTATGAGATACAGTGTTAAGGAGTGGCCTAATGGAGCAAGCCATAACAACAAAATTCGCGCAGTGTAGTACGCTTCTTAGCATGTGAAAGTAGCAGTCATGTATGCATCCTTACTCAACCATCCACCTCATCCTCCGTCCCTCTGTCACTTCGCAAATGCAGGTGTTATTCACTACATTGTGCTTCCTTGGCAAGCTCTACATGCAGCACATGAAACAAAGATTCGTTGTATTGGGATTTCTGTGGGATATATCCTGCACTACGTTTTTCTCTTCGACAACCTGGTGCACGCAATACACGCGTTCACAGGAACTGCTATCATGCAATGATCTGTGTGCTAGTTAGTGCAAGTTGTACATTCCGTGCACCCCTAACACATATCTCGCTGTGTTCTCTAAGGCCAGTTGCCCACAAGCATCTGCTTTTACCGAGAAACATCCCCATTTCTTCCTCCTCCTCACGTTTTATTCCAATGTTAGTCGGCTTTTCTCTATGGTCTCCCGTGCCTAACTTCTTTTTTCAAACAGTCGGGAATGTCGCGTTCAAATTCACATTTACGAGTACAAAGTCCTCAGAAAAGGGCAGGCAGCCTGCATGTTTCAACGCTTTCGCTTCTGATGATGAACGTGACCTTAAGGGCGTGTTCCCTCCGGATACGTTGCTAATTGAGTGTTTCATATTTCCAGTGCTACATGCAAAGTGCAAAAAATAATGACTACGAGTATGGGTCGTGCATATTGCTTAACAATAGAGGTCGCGCGAGGGCACTGGAACGTTAATCGATTTCGGAAACGGGAATTCAGTTCGCCGAGCTCTGTCGGCTTTGACGCTTCGATTGTGGAGAACGAGTGCTCTTGACGGGCTGTTCAACAACCGAGGTCGCGAACTTCGGGTGCATTTGTGGCACCGATTTGCTTTGCCTGAGGCATCCTTTGAGCCCGCCGCCTTCTGTGCGAACGCTAGTTTTCACGTTCGCTACGCAAAGGAGATATTTTTGTTCATTTAAAGCTGGGAATTTGCCAAAGTAAAAATAACTGGTCGCATACTCATCCGTAAGTCCTGGTAACAGATCATCGCTTGGCAGTTTATTGTGAGCTATTTTCGAGAGGAGATAGCAGCTAATCTCGGCCTTGATTGAAGACTACAAAGATGAGCTCGTTAAGGCGTACATGGAAATTACGTTTACACGAGGAGGGAAGAGCGATCAGATGTAGGCATTAGGCCTTACAGCATTGCCTTGCCACGCATGTACTTTTTTCTTGAGACGGAAGCTGTGCTATCATACATGCATTATCATCATGACTGGGCTATTGCCATGTCCACTGACCAATATAGGCCGCTTTCAGCCGTAAGTAAATACACTAGTTTACTGCAATGTATATCAAACCAACTAGCCCAGAAATTTACTATTTTAGGCCATACCTGCCAGTGTTCTAATTTGACTGTTCTTACGTCATTAAAAGTCATTGTTTCCTGGATTTCTCTACCACCGGTATCAAGAATATACCTTAGTATCTTCTTAGTCTTTCAATATCAGCCGTACTGGCTACGTGGCTCGCTGGTTCCATTACTTATCCTATACTGTCAAGCAGAATATCTGCTGTCCCATGTTTACTGTGTAATCCCTGCCACTGTCTTGCGGAATACTCATGTTGCGTCTGAAATAGTTACATTTTAACGCTGGACGTGGGGTCCTCAACGCTTTAAATAAAGTTCATTACCTTGCAAGCTTCGGGCGGATGTATTAGATCCGGCAAAATGGTGCGACTGAACACGTTCCTATTGAGCGCGCTCTAAAGCGAGTTGAACACTTAATCTTGATCCACGATAAAAATAATCGTTATGAACTTTAGCGTGACATTCTTTTGTATCATGCAGCTCACTTGCTATTTTCAGGTCACTATTGGCGTTCGCGCTCTTAGAGAAGCCCAAATTTTTCGATATGAATGTAGCGAGTACCAACCATGGTACAGCCTTCAGCTGTAGCGCTAAATTAAACTCGGAACATCACAGTAATATCTTAGTGTGGTGTATTTCAGCGCCCCCAGTTTAAGAGGTACTTGATCAGCTACCCTTATAAGTGTTTTAAGTAATGACTGCGAATATTAAAAAAACAAATGAGCCTCTGCGCGCATGACTGAACTAAAGAAAGCTTAGTTTAGCTTCATCCCACTATTTCTGTCTCTAATATGTCCGTGTGACTTAGTCTGGTGAACAGTTATCATACCGCATAGTGTCTTATTCGAATTTAATATTGTCCAAATTAATAACCGACAGGACGACAGAGGACAAAGAAGCGAGCAGCACGAGCTGCAGCTGCGGACTTTCTGAGGAAGACGACGTTCAGGCGTCTGCTCTGGTGTTATCTGAATACAGACTTGTGTTTCCTCGTCGCAACGTGGTCCTGTATCTTGTTATTTCTGCGTTGCAACACTCATGGAGGTGCTGGATTCTACGTCTGATGCTCGGGACTCCTCCACGACCCGGCACTTCCCGTCCGACACCAGAGCATGTTCCTGCAGTGGATACTCCTGTCCACCGCTACAGCCGCCGACAGCGAGGCCTCAGTCTCGGGGCAATTCCCCTGGAGCCTCTCCAGCCAAGGACTCCGTCTGCAGAAATGGCAACTGGACGCGCTTCACGGGTGACTGTTGAGCAGCCTCGGATTCCCGAGACCTTCCACTACGAGATTTATGAAGACGTCGAGGATTGGTTAGACCAGTATGAGCGAGTCGACAACGAAAACCATTGGGCCGTAGAACAGAAGCTCTCGCGCGTCTACTTTGCTTTAGCAGACAGCGCTCGTACGTGGTATGAGAACCGCGAGGCCACATTGTCTTCTTGGGATGCATTTGACCAGAAGCTTTCCAAACAATGACCGCCGCGAGTCGACTCAGCAACTCATCGAGTCTCGTATACAGAAACCGAATGAGAGTGTCGCCATGTTTGAGGAGGACATGACCCGCCTATTTCGATGAGTTAAACCTGACATGCATGAAGCCAAGAAACTGCGACATGTGATGTGAGGCGTCAAAGAACAACTGTGTGCCGGTCTTCTTCGCAACCCGCCGCCAACTGTTGCGGAATTCATCCAAGAGGCTACAGCTGTCGAGCAAGCACCACAGCAACGGTGCCGCTATTACGACCGAACAAACAACGCCTCGATCAGCGTCTCTGCTCTGACGGCCGGCAGTTGGGGATCTCTGGGTGAGCTCATTCGCGAGGTTGTTCGTAAAGAGATCCGCAACCTCCTTGTGACTCCGCAAGAGCCTGCAATGGCTTCTGCTGCAGAAGTTGCACGACAGAAAATTAGGCAAGCATTTTCTTTGCCCGAATCGCTACCAGACCAGCGATCTGTTAAATATGTGTCGGCCGTCCGTCGTCCAACGCCAGTGCCGCGCAACTCGCCTTCTCTAGCTCATACTTGCAACACGCCGGTGATCCCAGCGTACATTCCACCTACGCACGAGCCGGTAATTCCAGCGTATATTCCACCGCCGTCGCCAACTCCGCCATTTAATGCCCATACGGAAACAGCGTTGTTCTACACTTCGCCAACATCTTCAACCTGGCCGCAAAGGATGGCCACACCTCGACCATTTGTTCGTAAGATGGACTTGTGGCGCACCGTCGGCCGTCGTCCACTTTGTTTCCAATGCGGAGAAGCCGATCATGTTTAGCGCATTTGCCTTTACCGTGAACAGAGATCTCAGACTTTTGCGCCGACCTTTCCACCGCTAAGCTTGCATTGTAGCGACAGACAGCACGAAGCTCACTTCGCTTGCTGGACGGCTTGCGTTTCCTTGCGCCATCGTTTTGATGAGTTACGCCAGATCACATGATAAAGGAGTCAGCTGCTGGGCTTACTTCGTATAGCACTACAATTTCTTACTATCGCATTCGTTATTTCGCCACGGCGGCTAATCTGGGGTTTATTTTCTTACCTTCCTATTGCAACGCTGTTTCCACGGCTAAATATACACAGAATGACCTTGCAATCAGCACATCTATTCGGCCGCCGTGACGTATGGAGCATAAGTTGTATGGAACGAACATCGCATTTGGCTTAAACGCTGAGGCTATTGGGACCCTGGGAAATTGAGCTGACGTGAAGGAGGCATTTCGCATTGCGAAACATTTTGAGAATCAATTAGAAACACCGCTATATTACATGCGAAAACTGATGTTACAACAAAGTTGAAAACTTAGCGCATATTTGGGTGTGTGAAAACAGCATTGTTTTAATTATTGCAATCTTTTTTCCTAGACGCCAAAATGTCACGTTTTATTTAATTTCAAAATTTTTCAGTAAAAAATTTTTGCGACCCCATGTTCGGCCTTGTACATGATATAAATTCAGACCCGGTGTTCACGCTCGTACCAGGCTTTTGTATGAAAAACATTCAATGCATAAGAGCCTTCGGCGACAGAATACGTGCGGGCTACCTTCGTTCCTCTCAACTTGATACAGATTCGCTAGGCGCCATATTACCATAAAATCCCTAGCAAGCGCCCATCTCACGGTGAAAGATAAGACAGGATTTTGAGGGGGGCCCTTTCTCGGTCACGGACCAAAATTCAACATGTCGGTGCAAGAGTCGCTAAGAAGCGCTTCTAATGAAATGCCTAATTTATTACGCATGCATTTCCTGTTTTTACCGTAGCGGAGGGAATCCTGGTTTGAAATTTCACGTGTTATGACAACGAGGAAATACATTCTTCAAATGTTCCGACAATTTGCAAACAACTCAGAATGGAACCACCAGGCACAACACTGTAAAAGTGCTAAGAAATTATGCACATACCTAACTACTTTCAGAACTTGGGTGCCTGGGAACCGCTGCTGCAGGATTTGCGGCGAACAGGCTGAAAAAATAATTGATGACGGGGGGGGGGGGGCACTTGTTCGCTCATTGGCGCATATTTGAATGCTCCCGAAGAGCGAAGGGGGAGCTTGCTCAGGTAGTGGCGCTTGCTCGGCATTCTACGGTATAGGGCTTTCGAGTCGAGATCACGTCTGCTCGTCGCAACTACCGCGCAGCTCTTATGAGACATTGGCGCGTGTTAATTTACGACTGCACAGAGACGACGTGACAGGCAGTTGCGAAGTGCGCCAAAACTGCCGGACGTGCGGTGCAGCTCCGCGGGGAAGCAGCTTAATTTTGCTGCCTCTCTCCCGCACTGTTCTTGTTTTCTTCGCCATAGTGTAGAGGCAAGCTGCCGCGTTCACGGCGGGAAGGTGAATACGTGCCGTTTCGGCGTCGGCCGAGTTTTTCCACGTGTCACCATCCCTTCTCGTTTGACTTTATTGCATCACGCGCTTTCCATGCAGTGTTGCGCTGCAATATAGGCCGATGATCCGCGCCCTTACACGATGTACATTTTTTACTGCTAACTAAGGTGAAAGGTGTAGCTTATGTAGAGTCAGATTATACGATTTCTCTCAAGAGTACCTTCTTATAAGCTTAACCTCCCTCGAGCAATGTTCAAAGTTGTTTGGTTGGTTGGTTGGTACCTTGGCGCAACCCATATTCAAAGGGTTCAAAGTGAATTCTGTTTTTGGCATTCTCAGGGCATCTTTCTTCGTCTCCGTTGCATCCTTTACATGAAGTATTCAGAGAGCTCACACAAGATTCTTGGATTAGCGCGGCACGTGCCAGGTGACATTTGTTATTGAAAATTGCTAAAAACACGAATTATATTGCTGCTAGTGTGCGACAGCGGTCGGTGTTGTCACCATTGTTATTCAGTTTGTTTATTAACTCAACATTGTTTATTAACTCAAAATCACCTCAAGGGTTATTTTCTGTGACTTTAGAAAAGCCATTGAACTTAGCGTCTAATCTATGATATTACACTTGTTATTATACATTCGTTTGTGATATTTGCTGTTCGTTTCCTTCGGTTTGATCAGAGAACAAGCATCCTGTATCAAGGGTTCCTTTGTACAATGGCACAAAAAAAATCACAGCATATCAACGGAGTGAATGATGATGAGTGGGCGAAGCTGCGGAGGTTCATCGGTAAACCGTGAATCTTCAGTGAATTCTGCCCAGTACATAAACACCGACGTGAGATCGGGCGCGTTTATACTAAATGTTCGATGAGAGTTATGACGACTTGCAGCTCACTTTAATTTTACATGTACGCTGTGAATTTTCATTGTTTAGAAAACCATCGCTTTAGAAAACATCTGGCGTCTTTCGTTAAGCAGCTGGGGTCTTTTCGTTTTGCTTTAGAAACATCTGGCGTCTTTTCGTTTTCCTTTTAGAAAACATCTGGCGTCTTTCGTTGGTTTATTTCATCAATCAACGGCGTTTTGAACAAAATTTTTATTGTTTCATCACGCACAGGAGAAATCTCACCAGGCACTACCTTGGAGGTAAACAATGGCTGCTAATGGGAATGAGAGACAGAAGAAGTCGGCTTTTATCTAACACTTACAGTTCTACTTCTACTAACGTTTTCTACTGGAACATGCCAATGGCTGCTAATGGGGAATGAGAGACAGAAGAATTCGGCTTTTAGTTAACGCGCATGCTGCGAATTTTTTATTGTTCAACAACGCACAGGAGAAATCTCCCACCGGCACCACCTTGGAGGTCAAGATCTGGTACTGGCATTAAGACTGGTTACGCACTACGATGGGGACGAAGAGGTGCCGCTTTAAGGAGCTTCGCCCCTAAAAACGAAATAAGTTTTTTTTTTGTCACCACGTAGCCCAATCACTTTAGCCGTCTATGCTGGCCTATTCACTAAAGCATTTGAACTCTTAGACGGGCCCGTTTATGTGCAGTGCGTCTTGATGTGCAATAATGTATTATTATTAAATGCGAAGCATTTCTTAGCGAACCTCAGGCACTTTGGCCGTTTCTATCTATCTATCTATCTATCTATCTAGTCGCCTACGTCTGGGCGCTCTCCTGGGCGTCTCCATAACTTGTAACATACCAAACATGGCATAGCAGAGGATCAGTGCATGACGAACACGATTCACTGGCCGTGACATGAATAACGCAAGATACCTGTCGCCTACGCCATGAAACCCTTTCTCTCAGTCACGTGTGGCACATAACCGTAAAGCAGGCTTAATTTTATACGGGTATGTGCCACTGGTGATACAGAGTCTCAACCATTACAGTAACCGCGAACACAAACATTGACACGCAAGGAAAGTGATAATAATAATAATAATTGTTGGGGTTCTTTGTCCCAAAACCACGATATGATTATCAGTGACGCCGTAGCGAAGGGCTCCGGAAATTTTTGACCTTCGGGTATTGTTAACGTGTACCGTGACCGCACAGAAGACTGGCATCTAGCATTTTGCCTCCATCGAAATTGCGACCGCCGCGTCCGGGGTCGAACCCGCGACCTTCGGGTCAGCAGCCGAGCCCCTTAACCGCTACACCACCGCGGCGGACGCAAGGAAAGTGAGGAAGCTAAAGACAGAACACCCCTCGATGACGCTCAACTACCATCCACTGATCCACGTGGTCCGCAACGTGGACCACGTGGATTACGCGAAAACCGAGGTGAATGTTTCCTACAATAAATCTGCTGAGAGAACCAGGCATCTCATCATTACCGGTGACTTCAGCATTGATGTACCATCCCCAACAACGCTTAGTCCTTATACTGCGTGAAAGACGGCTTGGATGTGGAGAGGGCATCAAAAGACGTCGCTGCCACGTCCACCACAGGAGGCATCATAGATCATTTCATCGTAAAAGGCATCCAGGATTTCCACCAGCTGCACTATACCTCGCCCTTCACTACATTTAGACTCCTCATAGCCGGGATCGCGAACGGATCCGATAAACAAGTCTCTGGTCCAGCTGCTGGTGCTCACTAATCACGGTGATGATGACCTTGTTGAAGAACTGGTCAGCATCACCGTGATGATGGGTTCAAGAACCCCTTCTACACATGCACACGGGTTCGTGAAACGTACGTGCGCTCTCCGTCATAATGGACAAGTATAATCATAACAACTGTAACTGTGAGCGTATAACATACGTGCAGTGCGCCTGTGTGTGACACTCGGTTGTCTATATATCTAGAGAAATTTTTCTGAAGAAAGCTTAGTTGCGAGTAGCGCCTGTCCTGTGCATCTGTGTTCCTTCTTTATCCTGTTCGGATTCGCGCTACTCAGTGTTGAAGAATATAAGCACTACATATCAGCTTCATGGGTGTTGGTAACACCCATGTTGCTGTTGGCATCGTTACGCAGCTGTAAACAATTGGTTATATAATACATTTGCGACTCTTCTACATATGAGTGTGCGTATACCACTTCCATATTTTTCTAGCGTCATTCCGTAACGTTTCGCTCAATGTGAAAAATTACGCAGCAGTCACCATCCCGCGCATGCTTCGTATAACATCCATTCCCACGGTACGTGGGATCTGCCAAATTTTATTATTATTATTATTATTATTATTATTATTATTATTATTATTATTATTATTATTATTATTATTATTAGCATGGCGCCCAGCCGGGATGCGTGTGTGCTCTGCTCGTGCCCTTTTTTCGGTAAGCAGCAGTTTTTCCGCCGCGAGATCTGCGAAAAACGTGTGCACGCGAAGTGTGTGACTTGGCCGGATGACCAACTGCAGCTCTTGAAGTCCGGATCGCGTACATTTTCGTGCAATTTGTGCGATTCCGCCCAGCATGGTGACATGCCTAACGACGAGACGGAGGTATGCACGACGGCGGCGTGTTCCCTGCCGCCACGTGGTTCCCCAACCGGTCCACTTCTCGCCCCCTTCGGGTGACCTTGGCTAGGAGGTAGCCGGCCTTCGCCGCCTGCTCGACGCGCTGGAAGGGATTTCGTTCCTGAGTGACGAGGTCTCACAGCTGCGGGAGGACAATGAGCGCCTGCGAAAGGAACATTCCCGAGTGGCTGAGCAGCAGGTCCGTATCGTCGCCTCCCTTCGTGGTGAGGTTCGTTTTCAGCGCGATGAGCTGACACGCTGCGTCACCCCCAAGCTAGGGGAACGTCCTGCAAAGTCTCCAACGGCTGCAAAGTCTCCAACGGCTGCAAATTCTCCAACGTCTCCAACGTCTCCAACGCCAAAGTCTTCCGTGAACTCCGACACCCCTGCGACCTCGGATACGACTCATAACGCCGAAACGCTCCCACCTTTTACCCCACCACCAGGTTTTCAGCGTGATTTGAAGCTCCGCGTTGTGGATCGTACGGAAACCTATTCGGCCAATGTCACAGTGAGTGCACGAAAGGAAACGAAAAGAAAAACACATGTATCTACTGGAGCCATGGACTCGTCCACTTTGTTAATGGCTCAAATCCTCCAACGACCCCAGCGGCAGTGGGCTATATGTGTGTCCAAGTTGAGCCCTGACACTACATCTGCTGACCTCAGGAAACACATTGAGTCTGTTGACCTTTGTGCCATTTCCTGCCGGCGGCTCAAAACAAAATATCCTTCTTACTCCTCGTTCTGCGTTACAGTTGAAGAAGATACATCGAAACGTCTGAATGACCCGTCAATGTGGCCGTGCGGTTGCATTTTCAAACCATTCCGTGGGATTCTCCACGACGACATGCTCCATCCCTCAGAGTGCGCACCCGTAAGCAACGGTGCCGTGTAATTTGGATATATTTTATCAGAACGCTCGTGGTCTTCGCACTAAGACGCGCGAATTCTTTGCTAATGTTGCTTCGTCTTCTTTTGACCTTATTGCGATTTCTGAAACGTGGCTGTGCAGTGAAATTCCTTCCTGTGACTATCTTCTGTCGAACTACACCACCTTCCGGAGTGATCGGGACTTCTGTGCAACTAAACAAAAAGGTGGTGGTGTATAGATGGCTATAGACAGTTCTCTAAGATCTGTTAGACGCAAGGACATAGAAACAATTTCTGAATCAATTTGGATCGAAATTAGTCTTGAGCACTGTGAAAAATTGTTGATTGGATGTTTCTATGTATCGCCTAGCGTTTCACCAATTGCTTTTAATCAGATCGTCTCTTCTATTGAAAATGTGGTATATTTCACATAAGAAGCACAAAATTCTTGTACTTGGCGATTTTAACACACCTGGAATTGAATGGACCACACTTAATTTTTCTCACTATCATCATTTCTTAAAGAACAAATGCAACGTATTGTTAGATTTTCTCGCTTTTAATTCCCTACAACAGCAAAATAGTATTGCCAATTCCTGTGGTAACGTCTTAGATCTGTGTATTTCTAATAATCAACCTATCCAAGTATCACTCTCTCACATCTCTCTTGTTCGTCCTGACAAATTTCACCTACCACTCAAACTAACACTCTGTATTTCACCAGAAAAACCAAGCTTTCCCAGAAAAATCGACAAAACGCCCAGATTTGCCTTCAAGCGAGATGACTACGTTGGCTTGTACCATGACTTGTCCACCACAGATTGGTCACTGGTAACTGACAAACCCAA
Organism: Rhipicephalus sanguineus; assembly: GCF_013339695.2. NCBI lineage: Eukaryota > Metazoa > Arthropoda > Arachnida > Ixodida > Ixodidae > Rhipicephalus > Rhipicephalus sanguineus. The sequence continues at coordinate 157,840,109 of NC_051177.1, read as the reverse complement.
TGTTGATGATCAAGTCGATCAGTTTACGGAGCTTATCTTGACCAGCATGCGCAAGTTCATTCCCCAGTATACACCTCATCATTGTAAATATGCCTCCTGGTTCTCATCAGAACTTATAAGTGCACTGAAACATAAAGATCGTGCACACAGACAGTATAATCGTTCTGCATCAACTCATTTGAAGGAAGAATTCTGTCGTTTTCGTACACTTTGTAAACGCCTTTATAAACGGTATCACAGTATAGATATTTCATTTTTAGAAAAAAGCGCGCCTGACAGGCTGGCTGAGTTTTGGAAGTATGTGCGCAAACGGTCGAGCAAAAGTGGCGAGTCCTTCAGGATACTGGACCCAAATGGAGTCTACAGAAGTTCAAGCCGTTGCTGACTGTTTTGCCATGCATTTTTCATCTGTCTATAAGTCTGCAGCCTCTGTACCTAGTAACGGTCGACAGGTTAAGGCAGTTGGCACAGCTGATGCTGTGTCGCTAGATGAAGATTCCATTTCAGAATGCATTAGGTGCTTGAAACCATCCTTTTCAGATGGCCCAGATGGCATCCCCTCTGCCATACTAAAAGCCTATGGCAGTATACTTGTACCAGTATTGACTACCATATTTAATAAGTGTCTGCATGCTTCAACGTTTCCTAGCATGTGGAAAACTGCTCGTGTTTTCCCAGTATTTAAGTCTGGCTGTAAAAGTGACGTCTCGAACTACCACCCTATTTCCCTTCTTTGTGCCGCATCCAAAATCTTTGAGCTTGCTCTCCACAAAATATTGTCTTTTGATGTAAAAAATTCATTGATTGTGAATCAGCATGGGTTTCTCGCTGGCCGCTCAACTGTCACTAATCTTGCCAGTTTCATGATGCAAGTCTCCACGCCTATTTCGCAGAGAGGACAGGTTGACGCTATTTACTGTGACCTCAGCAAAGCTTTTGACGTTGTCAGCCATTCGCTGCTTGTAGATAAACTTGCACACTTTGATGTTGATTCTTCAATTCTCCTCCATAGCTATCTTCTTGATAGATTATGTTACGTTGTCGTTAATGGCCAAACGTCCTCTTTGTATAAAGCTACTAGTGGGGTTCCTCAAGGGTCGGTACTGGGCCCACTCCTCTTTTTAATTTATGTTAATGATGTTTCTTCTGTCATTCGGAATTCTTCTTTCCTTTTGTATGCCGATGACATAAAGATATTTAAGGAAATTCATTCAGTTATCGATTGTCGCTTGCTGCAATCTGATTTGTGTTCTCTTTCTGAATGGTGCAGGAGCAATAACCTCTCCCAAAATATTTCACAAACCAAGGTAATGAGTTTCACTCGAAAAACATCTAGTGTGCCATTTTTATATTCTGTCAATTCTGTGTCGTTGTGTAAGGTATGTGAGATCAATGATCTAGGTGTTCTTTTTGATAGCACCTTACACTTTTCTGCTCTCGCTAAGCGTGTTGCTTTGCGGTGTCTTCGCACCCTAGGCTGTGTTTGCAGAATGTCTAGAGAATTCCGTTCTCCTGTGCCCTTCCGAAAATTGTACACCGCGCTATGTCTTCCTCAACTAGAGTATGCATCTGTGATCTGGAATGGCATTCCTAAATCCCGCAGCAACGCCATTGAGCGAGTCCAGAAAAAATTCCTAAGCATTTACAAACATCGTTTCGCTAGAAATGACTGGATCTCGTTCTAACGCTGCTGGATTATTATCATTGCCATCACTTTGCTGCCGACGAAATCGCGCTGATCTGTTATTTCTTTACAAGCTTGTGCATGGTATCATATCCTGCCCTGTACAGCTCAACTGTCTTAATTTCCGAGTTCCACGTAAGCTGACCAGAGAGAATAGGCCTTTTCATGTAACCGCGTGCCTCTGTGAACATTCGACCATTGGCAGGATACAACGTCTTTACAATGCTTACTTTTTGGAGCTAGATGTTTTTCACAGCTCCCAGTCATTGTTCTGCTCCGAGCTTTGCACTGTACTTACATAGCCTCGTACACTGTTGACCTTTTTTTTTCTGTGCATAGCTGTATATGTTCAATTTTATAACGTTTTTTATCCCTGATATTTTATTATGAATGTTGGCCTTTGTTTTTTTTCGTGCGCCAGTACAAAGACATGTGGTTGTTCCTGGGCACGTTAAATAAACGTTTGATTTATTATTATTATTATTATTATTATTATTATTATTATTATTATTATTATTATTATTATTATTATTATTATTATTATTATTATTATTATTTCGCAGTGTTCACATCTTTATTGCACGTATTTCTCACATGCATGTTGTGCCTCGAGCATGGAGATGATGGTTTTAGAGAGGCGTGCATTCTTTTCAGTGTGACTCGATTTCATTCACAAAAAAAATATGCGCACATTGTCGCTAGGCCCAAACCGTGCCTGATATTATCATAACCGCAAGATTTCTCTTGCATGTTATCGAATGTACTAAGATTGCTTTCACGACACAAATACCGCAGTGCAACCTCCAACCCAGTCGATCACGAGCGAATGTGCTACCACGTACGGTGACTCATGGTTGAACAGCCGATGTTTTACATTACGCAGATGAGATTGCCCCGCCACGGTGGTCTAGTGGTTATGGCGCTCGACTGCTGACCCGAAGGTCGCGGGATCGAATCCCGGCCGCGGCGGCTGCATTTTCGATGGAGGCGAAAATGTTTGAGGCCCGTGTACTTAGATTTAGGTGCACGTTAAAGAACCCCAGGTGGTCGAAATTTCCGGAGCCCTTCACTACGGCGTCTCTCATAATCATAGCGTGGTTTTGGGACGTTAAACCCCAGATATTATTATTACGCAGATGAGATTCTCCAGGAATGATAAGCGTGCTCGCCGCTACCATTATACAGCGAGTGTTTTATTTGCTGTGCACAGCTTTGTCAAATAAAAATTTCGATGTACACCCGTTTGTCTGCTGCATTATTTTCCATCACAACCACGTGACAATACATATAACAGATACAAGCAAGTAATATACCAAATAAACGAAGCGTGCTCCTTCTTCGAGGTGAACGCTCCAGCGGAGTTCCATTTTTTAACACGAAAGTGTTTTATGCCGGGGTCCACCAAGGTTTCAGTGACGTATTTACGTCACGGAAATGACGTGTAAAAAATTAACACATCAGATGTCAAAGAAAAAAAGTTCCGTCAACAGGCATCGAACCCGCGACCGCTCGGTCCGCAACAACGGATTCCGGGCACGCTATCCACTGTGCCACGGTCTTTTTTTTGATTACTTACTTTTGCACATTATACAATAATATTACAGTGCATAAACAGTACATACAGAGGTAAAGACCAGAATGGTTACATAGTGACTAGAATTCCTTTATACGGATAAGTGGCTCAAGATGTTCGAGCCACTCTGGAATTGTGTCTTTAGTTTTACACTCTTCAATAAACTTCGTGATCATTTGGCGGAAATATTCACGAATGGGCAGTGTATTGATGTCGGCATGGCGGACTGCCATGTACTTTTTCCAAATACTGTGAAGGCCGAGCAACATAACACTATCATAAGGTGCTCCATCGTCTTCTTCATTAACTGGTAAAAACCTAATCCCGTAGGCATCAATCGGTAAATCTTTTTTTTATAGTTCTCTGCAGTATGTCCCAGAAGAACACCCCTTCCCAAGAATGCAGAAAGACATGTTCGATGGTTTCAGGTTTACAACAGAGAAAACAGTGCGTTCCCCGTGGTACAAACAGTCCCCTTTCATGCATCACAGACTCTAGAGGCTTTACAAACGCGCCTTTTATAGCTACCACTCCCCCGGTTGGCGGGGTGGTGTTGCCCTCTGGGAGCTGTAAAGTAATTCGTCATTACTGTGGGCTCGGCGATTAGCACCTGCAACGCGTTACACGTCCATCCCATTCGGCACGTTTTCAATCGAAGTTCAATCATGGCCTCCGAGATTAGCCTGCGGTGCGCCGTTGCGCCGCCGGCTAATCTCGGAGGCCATTGTTCAATTTTGTAAATGCCTTAACACACCGCGAGGTGGCGATCTTAGACCAAGCGTCGTAAAAGCATCAGCGTCGCACATAGCAGCACGCTAATCCAAACCAAAAATAGCTCTGCGACGCGCGCCTGCCTCACCTGGGAGAAACCCAGGTGAGGGTTTCTCCCAGGTGAGGCAGGCGCGCCCCGAGAAAAATCTCGCCCCGAGACCTCGCCCCGAGAAAAATCGCGGCTGGGCTACCGGGGCGGCAGGACGCGCTTTGCGTTTCGCTCTATTCCGGCCGTGGTGTTCAATCACATTTTAGCATGCAGCGGGATGGCGACCAAGTTCAGCATCCAATATGCGAAGCTCTTCTGGCTATCACACCTCGTTCTCTGATTACGCTTTCATCGTTAACTACTACAGCTGCCACAAGGGTTTGTTTAATCATTTAACATGGACGTTAGTCGTCAGGATGGAGATGTACCACCAATCATCGAAGTGGGTGCGTCCACGTTAAACGGTGCTGTAATAATAATAATATTTGGGGTTTAACGTCCCAAATCCACGATGTTATTATGAGGGACGCCGTAGTGGAGGGCTTCGACCACCTGGGGTTCATTAACGTGCACCTAAAGCTAAGTACACGGTAAACGGTGCTATAGCTGCGAGACATCAAATACATTGTGCAAACTCTCTTACATCAATTCAGGTACTTCTGTAAAAGCATGCTTTAATTTCGTGTTATTCCGATTCCTATAAAAGAGGGATCAACCATTTTTTTTTAAATTTATTCCAGGCTCACGATTGCATATTTACTAAAATTTTAAATGGGCCGAAAGAGAAATATTACAAAGACGTGCAATCAATTCTGGAAGCTTAAATTTCTCTCATTGAACGCAGCATATGCCGAGAGTGACCTGAAAGCTCTTGCGATCTCATTCAATGCGTAAAAAGCAAGCGAATACGTAGAAATTAAATACGTAGAATTAAAGAGACTGACGTTGAAATAGGCATGTGTAAGCAAACACTACGCACCGGAAAAAAGTTTGACTTTAGCACACATAATCGTTCATATCTTGAGGTGTATTTCAAAGTTTTTGACAATTCAGCGCAGTTTCTACTGTCACAATTCATAAGGGTCATTTCAATTCAAGGTATTATGTCTCCAGAGTTAATATGTGTCCTACAGGAAAGCAAATTATTTTAAGCAATAATCGTTTAAAGAACGGCAAAATGAAGAATCCTTCGGCAGTTTGGACCGACAGATAGTTTAAAGCGCTTATATACATTGTCAGCGCTGGCTAATGCTTAAGAACGCTTCAATATCAGCGCGCTATTAGCAAGACCTGACTTTGCAAGTGTACACGTTTCGAATATTGTTCTTATGCAATCTGTTTTTTGCTGAGCCTTTCAGACCAAGCTAAATCTGATTATTCATTCAGGATCTCTTGGTCCTGCGTCCATAGGGGAGATACAGGGAGGATAGCGCACATACGTGTGTGTTCGCGACTGCGCGCGCGCACGTGTGTGTGCGTGCGTGTATGTGTGCGCGTCATAGGCCCCTAAGTTCACTCTTATTTCACAAAGGTCGACTTTGCAGGCAAGTAGAGCAATGCAGTTACTCCGGACCGAATTCTTGAATAAAACTCTCGTCCTCTATCTCATCCAGGCTTGTACATGTTAACAGAAAATAAGTAACCGATTACAATCGCAATTACTCCCTTTGCAATGTAATTGATAACAGTGGTCAATTACAGCGCCACAAAAGTACACCCTAAGACAAAAGGCTGGTTAAGGAGTGTGTGGTTCGTCCCTTTTGGAATAATGGGGCTGCCACACCCATCAATCCCTTTAAGGACAAACGGCACCGGGTCTAACAGTCAGTCCCCATGGAGCTAACTGTTAGTAGACACCACAGATCACCTCAATAGACTAAAGTGTAGTCTTCACATTTACACCTTACCTGGCAACGGTTAGTCCCCACAGTTGGACCTCGCTGGACGAATGGTCGGTCCAATCAAATGCTTCATTAGTATGGTATTGTTTATCCCCAGTTCAAATGACACCTTCATCACCAGGGATTATTAAATGCGAAGCATTTCTTTGCGAACCTCTGGCACTTTGAGCGTTTCTATCTATCTATCTAGCCGCCTACGTCTGGGTGCTCTCATGGTCGCCTCCTTAACTTGGTGTAGACCAAAATTTGCATGGGAGGGTAAGAGGATTTGACGAATATGATTGCCGGGTCATGACATGATTAAATTTAAAATCCTGTCGCGTACGTCGTCAAACTCTTTCCACTAGACACATGTCGCACATACCCGTTTACCACGGGCCGCGGTGTACGGGTATGCGCCACAGGTGATTGACAGTTTATATCTACCCAGGAACGGCGAGAACAGACATTGGTAACTTGAATGCTAGAGCGTTAAGGAAAACCAACATCGGCAGCGGTGACTCAACGAATGAAAAAAAATGAGAATTAGGATCCCAGCAGGAATCGAACCCAAGCATTCTGCGTGGTAATCAGGTGTTCTACCACTGATCCACGCCAGGTCTATAAATTGGTTTGGAAAAACAGCCTACGCAAGTGTTATATCGGTGCAACGTCAACTGTGGTTGTGGGGCTGGCTATCTAATTTTACAAGAAAGAAAGAAACGCTACCTGAGCGTATGTGAACGATGTGCACTCCTACGATACAGGCGTCATATCAGATTAACGTCTGTAGTTCCAGTGCTGGCTCCGCTTTTATAGCAGTCTAATAAACATTACGTTTGTATTCCTATCATTCAGCAAACTATATTGAAGTATTGCTCGACCCCGGAGGAATACATTAACGAAAGTTACATATGATATGCACATCACCGCACCGTAAATTGCACTTCGTCCACCAGAACGACTCAGTGTCCTCTTCATTTCTTACGAGGCTGGCCTCGCCTCATGCTGACAGAAGATGATGCCAGAGTGATTGACAGCCGTTTGTAGACTAAACTACGAGGGACACATACGCTCAGGTAGTCTACGAATAGGACAAACACCATCCACTGATGTTGGTCTACGTAGCACTATCCAGGCCTACCAGCCTCGACGGTCTATACCTCACCAACGCGAAGGGTGGCTTCATGTTCGGATATGCCGCCGGCTCTGTCGACAGAAAATTTGTCCACGAAATGACGGAGGCATCCACGAATTCCAACAGCTCTACTATACCACATACTTCACTACACATGGACCCCTCGTCACCACGATGACGACCGGATCATATAACAAGTCATGACCAGTAGCTGGTGCTCACCGATCACGGTAATGATGCCAGAGTTCAAGAACTGTCTAGAACTTCTTGCACACATGCACACGGGTTCGTGAAACGTGCGTGCATTCTCGGGACACGTATAATCACTACATATCATACCGCTCCTGGTATTGGTAATACCCAGGTTGCCATTGGCAGCATTACCCAACCGTAAACAAATGGTTATATAACACATATGCAGCTCTTCAGCATATATATGTGTGCGTGTAAAATTTATACAAATCTTTAGCATCATTTTGTAACGCGTCGCTCAGTAAAAAATGTTACGCCACAGTCACCTACCCGCCGCATGCTTCGCATACATCGACTCCCACGGTACGTGCGATCTGCCGAATTTTTTTTCTACAGTTACTCTCCGTAAGGCTTAATACTTTTTTCGCGTGGTTTCTTCCGCGGTGAGAAATAAAGTGACTGCGGTGACTGCGTTGTCGCAGTGAATGCGACAACAAAAGACAGAAGTGAGACAATGAAACATTTTATTCTTCGCTATACATATTACGTTTCTGATTTCTTTGATTCAATTCACGATAAAATTTTCAATACAGATACAGCAACGTTTCATATCTCGTACAGTCCGTGTTGTGAAGCTGCTCCAACAGAAGCGATAGATGACTGGCATTGTACGCGCAGGCGCCCACAGCGTTCTGCACGTGGTGGACAACGGTTACATCCTGCAAAGCACAAAAAGATTGCAAATAGTTAGTCATACGTGACAGAAAGGATGAAGACGCACGCACATGGCAAATACGTGCAAGGTGAAATAAAAATTACACCATCTCCCGCTAAAGGGGACCATGAGGCTATGTGAAGCAGCGTTTCGCCAATGCGAGCCCGCGTTTCATAAGTGGTAGTTTCCCGCCGACGTTGCCGTTTGCGCTCGGCTTCCCTCGCCCGGAGTTCAGGGTCCGCTTGCCGACGTTAACGTTGCGCTTCGGCGCGTCGAGCCTTCCGCTACTCCGCGACCTCGGCAAGCATTAATGTGTTACTGAAACTGGCGCCGACGTTGACGTTGTAACTCATGACACCGGTGCAGTGACTGAGCGTGTGTACGACCTAACATGAGCCGTTTATCTAACCGAGGAGGAGGGGGGTGGAGAGGGGTAGTGCGAGTGGAGAAGGGGAGTGAGGGAGAGGGGTACTTGAGAGGAGAGGGGTAATGAAGAGGGGGAGTGAAGAGGAGGTGTGTGGAGACGGTTTCACATGCGCAGTAAGGGTGGTCACGCCGCATACCACCACCACCGGATTGAACTCCGCCATAAGATGCTTCGCATCTAGAACGCACGTTTAAAATATGGCATGCAAGTAGTTTCACCGTGATATCATACATCATCAAAGACGCATTTCGAGTCACATAGCGCAGCAGCTCAAGGGCCGTTTCCGTAGCCATCATGCGGAGGCACCGCCAACCGCCGTGCCGCCAACGACTCGGCGAGTTTGGTGCAAGCGGCGTCGTACAGCTCGAGCAAGCCCGTCAGCCGCCGCGGCCGCCAGCGAACCTCGAGCAGAAGAGCCAGCGAACGCATGGCCGCCGCCACGAACGGCGATGAGCTGCTTGCGAGCTAGCGACGGGGAAGCAGGCAGTAATGGCGACCAATTTCCACACAGTTCCGAAGCGCAGCTAAAGTCGGCTAGCTAAAGCCACCCTCCAGCCCATGCCGGGGCACTTGAAGCGCGCGACATACAACCCAGCTCGTTTCCGGAGACCGCAATGCGTTTCGGACGAGACGCAGCGCAGCGGCGAGGCCTCTGCCCAATATCGCCAGCCCGCAGCTCATCACTGCGGCGAACCCTCGATGAGCAAGCATCTGGGCGGCCGACGGCAATCGTGGCCAATTTCCAGGCGGTCACAAAACACAGGTGAGCTGACGTCCTAGCCGGCTTTCGCGGCGAATTTTGTGCGCGCGATATACAACACGATCGAGCCCGTTGCCGACAAGCGCGTTGTGTTTCGCGCACGCGACAGGTACGGCAGAATAAAGAAAGATCACTTACTTGTGAAAGAAACCAGCGCCGATTTCTGCCCAGAGTAAGACTTACCTAATGGATCCGATAGGCCTCCTGTCTTTTCGGCCGCCATTCCCAGCCGGTAGCGACGCGATGCCGCGACTACGCTGGAGATATACAGCGCGGCGTTGCGACTTGTCGAGACCAGCTCCAGACATCATTGGTGCGGCGAAACGTAAAAGTGGCATCACAATCCCATCCAAACATACGTGTATGTCTAAAGGCACCGCGACGTAGTTACTAGATCGTCGAACTCTCCGAGCGAGACACAACCGCCAACACGTCACCACGAACATAAGCTGGAAGACTGACCCAAGAGCGAGGGGGACAGTCAGTTCCCTTGACAAAGGTTTGCACACTTTTATTTGTTCATCGCGCACGCTACAGGCCCCTAGAGGCATGGCGCAAGGAGGCTGATGCAATAAAATGTTTAAAACGTGCACCATAATTCGAAAACAAAATGAACGGGCGTAAATATATGTACAAATGTTCAACAAGCAAAAAAATAATGCAGTGAGATACATACATGGGAATGTAGTTAAGGTTACGTTAGATGATATGCAACAAAATGATGTTATAAGAAATACCATCCATGGCAGTACCTGTTACAAGAAGAAATCATTATTCAAGGCAGAATCTCCACAATATCTACGGACAGACATTAATATGACAGGGGTCATAACTCACTTGAAATCAGGCGAAAATGCCGAGACGCTGCACCAGTTCTTGTAAGAATCACTAGAATAAACGTTCAAGGTGCATTCATTCCCGATACTCTTTGGGGTAAATCGTTCCATTAAGAATACCTTTGCACAGGAATATTGAAGGAGGCGCTTTTGGTATAATTCTTGTAAACCAGTGCGCATACGTTAGGTCTGCGTTATTTCTCGAGGTTTCGTCATTTTCCACGTTGTGTTAAAATTACTTTTATAGAAAAACTGGGGTCCGGAACCCTTTCACACTTCTATCACGCTTTTCAGGCATTCAATGCATTATTCTGCGCACATGGACTTGCATGATTGCAGGGGTGAGAGTTACATTGCCCCAATGAGTAAACGCTGTTTTTTTGGGGAGTTATGTACCAATAAAAATAAGGCGCGGATCACCCTTCTGTCGGAGCTTTGACGAAGCTACCGATTCGGCGCCATGTTGGTGTCTAGTGTACAAATCCTATTGCTCTCGCTGCTACACCTTCTTGCTTGCATCTGCTTTGATAGTAGGAAATCGGTGCATAAAAACGTCAGACGAGTGTTTAAGGGCCTCTACACGGTACCGGCATTTCCTAGTTAATACGTTCACAGTTATTACGCGCGAAGAACTGCCTCACAACGAGAAGAAAGTACATGTTTGTCAACGAGCCACATGTATAGGCGTGCTGCCGTTGAGAATGAAGCTTTGCGCGAGGTTGTAATTTTTGCTACTTTTCTCTTTTTTTTTTCGCGTGCGCGACTTCACATAACGAGCACTCTAGAAAAACTAACACCAATAAATATCAGCGCTCAAACCTATTGCTGTTTCAGAAACTCTTTGAGCTTGAAAATAAAAACAATATCTTTTCGTATAACAACTGTATTTATTAGCAGGCGAGAAACACTTCATTTTGAAATACACGGTTCCCTTGGCGAGGACAAACGACGCGTGTCTACTTCCGGAAAGCTCGCCGTTCACCGCTTGACGATTGGCTGTCCTCTTCCTCTCGGCGGAAGAGAGCTGCGGACCGCCCACTTTTGTGACGTAACACCGCCAGAACGAACGCGGAACGAACAGAGATCTCCGATCCCCCCCCCCCTAAAGACGAAGACACCATTTTGACCGTGAGGTACACGTAAAAGGTGCGAGGCATTCGCAGGCGCGAAAACGAGAAATGGAACTGCATAAAGTAAAACAAATATAAATAGCTCCTTGGTGCGTGCCGACCCTCTTTTCAAACAGCGTCCCGTAGAAAATAAATTAATGTTGTTTTTTTTATTCACACGCAGAAAACACGGACGCAGTTGTGGCACTATATTCTTCAGCGGTAGCACACGCGTAGTTCAGCTCTGCAGACCTTCATTGCCAAGAAAAGTTGTCCGCGAGTATAGTTAAAAAACGAAGAAATATAAAAACTTCACGTTAAAGCTACTGCTTATCTCGTGCCCCTTTACTCGTAAATGCGCGTCTTCGCTTGGAAGATGTAGGGTCTAAAATCATTGCAGTGGCATTGAAAGGACATCTTGCTGTATAAAATATCTATTTTGCGAAGTTGCGTGGCTGACTTCTGATCTTTCTTTCCTTAATAATCTCTCTTTGCCATTCCGAAGTCCCACGTCATATGCTGCGAAGCTCTCAGCTCGACGCTTTCTTTCTGGCTGGCCGTTGAGCCGCTTCGTTGTGACCTCTGAGCAACCTTGCTTTGGCCTGTTTTCCTTGAAGGGACACTAAAGAGGAAAACTATCCTTCTCATATTAGTAAAGTACTCATTCACGATACCAAAAACGCCACGCTTGCTGTGAGAAGACGCTTAGTAAGCGAGAATGCGCGCAAAAGCAAAATGTGGGTGGCGACGCCACCTTGAAGTTTCCGCACCATCTGCCGTCACGTCATGTTTTGACGGCGCCTACTAGGGACTACGTAGTTCCTAGTCGGTAAAAATGAAGTAGGTTGTCCTCTGAGGGGACCATAGATTAACACGCAAACTTTAGCGTAATTTTGTTGAGCCAATGGCGCCAAGATATAATAAATACACTTTGAAATCCCTGACGTCACGCGCGGAGATTTCGGCGCGAAATTTAGAAATGAAACGTTCAACTTGATTTTCTCCTCTATATAAACCTATGATAGCGAAATTAGCGACATTTGAGTTCTCAGAGCATAATTTATTGATCTAAACCGATTCATTGTTTCTCTTTAGTGTCCCTTTAAGGGGAGATGCTACTCGAAGACAATATTTTTAATATTCACCCTAGAGCAACGAAACTTGGCTGATTATAGAGATTTTTATGCTTATTTCAAATATATTTTTTCACGCACGTTGCACACTTTTTGTTCTGTACCATGACAAAAGTGTGAAACATGGGCCTTGTAGCCCCCCCTTTTCGATCCTTAAACTTCTATACATTTTGACAATTGACGGCTCATATTGTTCTATTTGAACTGTAGAGTGCCGAAAACTATCCAGCAAGTGCATACAAAATATTTACTAGAGGGTGTGTCCAGATAAGACCGAACACGAGGTGCCGGTCACCATTCTCGATTTTGATGAAATTTATTCTAGGTCTAGGCATTAGACCCAGAATAATGGTTCGGAAGTTAGTTTTGTTGAAAAAGAAAGAGAATAAACGCGTGCAGGCGAGCACTGCAGGAGAAGAAGAAGAAGTTGGAACGATGAACGGCTGTCTTTGTGGTTCCTTGGCTGATCGATAGTTTCTTTACATTTTGGTGCCGAAAACCCTCGTGCGGACACGTCTCTCTCATCGCACGACTCAAGGGGACCGTCTACTCGACCGCGTCGCTCTGCGGGCGGCGAGAACTCGCAACGGATCGCTCGTGATCAGCGTGGGCCCGACACTTCGACATCTGCACGGATGGATCGCCTAAAGACCAAGCGCGCAGCTCGACGAGCTTAGAATACCAAGCTTATACAGGAAGCACGGTCCCTGCTGACGGATCCTACCGCGGACAATCCCAAGCTAACAGGTATTTATGACGTTTGTCGGCTAGCAACAGCGAGCTCTCGAAGATTAATGATGCACTAGAAGAGCACCTAGCTGACGAGGAGCTCGAAGCGGAGTACGTAGCGGCGGCGGAGTACAACGACCAAGCCATTAGCATGCTCGCCGAGATTCGATGTAGAGTAGCCGATTTCGAACGCGGAAACAGTACAGCGGCGACTGCTCCTCAGAACGCAACCCCATCAGCTCCTGATGCTCCGACCTAAATTGGCCCAAGACTGCCGAACCTTGGCATGCCAACATTTAGAGGAGACATTCACGAGTGGTCAGCTTTCTGGGAGCAGTTCGAGCAGACTGTTCATCTGAACAACGCTCTATCAACTACGACGAAGTTTTTCTATCTACGGCATTACCTTGCGGGTGAAGCGGCAGCGGCGATATCTGGTTTTCCGACTTCCGAATCCTGTTACGCAGACGCCATAGAGTTGCTAAAAGAACGCTTCGGAGATCGGAAACGGATAGAGCAACACCACCTGTCAGCGCTTCACAGTCTCCCTCTCGTGAAGTCAGGAGGCGACGTTCGAGGCCTCAGGCGACTTTACGATGCCGTGCAGCTCAACATCAGGTGTCTGACTGCGCTAAACGTTCCCACGCTCAGTTTCTCAGCGATGCTGATCGACATTTTACAGCAAGCATTGCCGTATGACATCGTTTTCGCCTATACACGTGGAAAGCGCAGTCAAGCGTTAAGGGAAAGCGGGTCTTCTGCAAACGTCTTCGAGCCAGCCGCTGCAGGTGCTTCATCGGATGCAGAGTTAAAAGAGCTGCTTACCTTTACACGCGTCGAACTAGAAAGCCGGGAGCAGTGTAAGCCATTTGCAGAGCGACCGGTTGATGACCGTGCACAGCGAACTCGAGGCAGCAGCACCAGCACCGCTTCTGTACTACACAGCTCATCGTGCAACTGGAACGAGTGTTTTTTCTGCAAATCGAAGAAGCACGGCACACGCGCCTGCGACGCCGACCTCTCTGTCACTTGTAAGAAAGATATGCTGACTAAGGACAACCGCTGCTATCGATGCACGTCACGAGGTCATCAGGCACGGTCTTGCCAAGTCAAACTCACGTGCTCGAGTTGTCATGGGAGGCACGCATCAAGCATGTGCGACCCTAACTACAGGAAGAACATGGCAGTGCCACCTCGACCAGTGGACGCCTCCGGAAGCACAGTAGGAATGGTGTCATCGCAGTCGGTTATGATGTGCGACAAGGATTCATTGAGCGGGAGCGAGATAAATGAGAGAGAAGTATACTTGCAGACCTTTCGCGCCTTTGTCGTGAAAGATAACAGCTCAAGATATGTCCGAGGGATTCTCGACGGAGGCAGCCAGCGATCCTTCGTCACGGAAGAGCTCGTCAGGAAGTTACACCTGCAGGTACTGGGAGAAACACGCATTGCACTGAACATGTTTGACTGCGCATCACCAAGTACTGCGGAAAGACGGAAGGTTGTAGAAGTTCCCCTGCGCAGCCAGCACTCTTCCGACACCCGCATAGTGCGTGCAATTGTTGTCCCAGTCATTTGTCACGACATTGCTTCCCCGAAAGCTGGCAGCCACTTCCTTCAGAACCTGCGGCTCGAAGGGAAATTCATCGCGGACGAAAAGAAGTTCGACGCGGAGACGGAAAATGGCCTCAGCTTGTTGATAGGAGCTGACCATCTTTGGCAAGTAATGTCTAGAGAAATTGTAAAGAGCGCAGAAGTTCCACGACTGGTAGCGGTCGACACAGCGTTTGGATGGACGCTACAAGGACCCAGTCAGCAAAAAGCCTTTCTGGACTGCGACTCCAGCCTCATGGTGTGCATTCTAAAAGTACAAGCAATTGGTGATGACGAAACAACGTCACAGATCTTGCAATCGTTTTGGCAATTAGAAGCCATGGGCATTACAGATTCGTGGGAATCTCCGTCCCATGAGTCTGTTGCAGGATTCCGTGGATCGATTAGCAAGGAAGACAACAGATACACCGTGGCGTTGCCTTGGAAGGAAGATAAGAAACCGTTTTTAGGAGACAACCGGGAAATCGCGCTGTCACATCTACAAAGACTAACACGGAGGCTATCGACGAAGGAAGGACTGTTGCAGCGATACCACGTAGTCATCCGGCAATATCTGGAGTTGGGTCACGCTGAAGTGGTGCCTAAGGATATCCCTCTGGATCGGGATCGGGCCATATATTATATGCCACATCGGGAAGTCATAAGGGAGGAATCGTTAACTACCAAACTGCGTGTAGTGTTTGACGCATCGTCACACACTCAAGGCGTACCATCCCTTAACGATTGCTTGGACAAAGGAGTGAACCTCAATCCAGAATTGTTGCAAGTCCTCCTTCGCTTTCGGTGGTTCCCGGTCGCCATAAACTCGGACATTGAAAAGGCATTCCTACAAATTGAGATCCAGGAGACTGACCGAGATGCCTTCCGGTTTCTGTGGTTTGGTACTACTCCCATAAGCCAACACAGCAAGCTTGTCGAATGGCGCATGACACGGGTGCCGTTTGGATCAACATCAAGTCCCTTCTTGCTCATGGCAACTATACACTACCACTTGGATAACGCGTGCGAAGATAAAGCACTCGCTTCTACATTGAAGAAGGCATTTTATGTCGACGATTTATTGGTGGGTGCGGAGACATTCCATGAAGGTCTGCGCATCTATGAACAGTCAAAGGCAATCATGAGAGATGCAGGCATGAACTTCAGAAAGTGGAAGACCAATAACCATCATCTGCAGAAGCTCCTGCGCGTCACCGCCTGGGTCTTCGGCTTTGTGGATCGATGCCGTGGTATTCGAACATCGCTCAGCGAAACAAATTCGACACTGGAGCTATGCAAGGCTGAAAGGTTTTGGGTACAACGAGTTCAACTCGAAGTATTCGCGAAGGACGTCGAACAGCTTCAACTTGGAGACACTCTCTCAAAACACTCGAAGCTGCTCGATCTTCACCCTTTCTTGGACCAAAGCGGACAGCTTCGGCTTGTTGGACGACTTGAAAGAATCGACGCTACGTATGACGAAAAGCATCCGGTCATACTACCACAGAGGCATCCCGTCATGGCTTTGGTAGTGACAGAGGCTCACTGCAGAGCTTTGCATGGTGGTGTGGCAAGCACTATGATGTAAATACGACAGCGTTATTGGATTATCCGCGCTCGACAAGAAGTTAAACGAATCATTAATGCTTGCTTCCTCTGCCGAAGGTACAACATGAAACCTGGAAACGTACAATATGCGCCAATGCCTGAGGACCGGCTTCTCTCGTCACGACCGTTTGATGTAGTGGGATTGGACTTTGCAGGTCCACTATATATAAAGCAACAGGAGCTACATGGTGATGCGTCGAAAGCTTACATCCTGCTGTTCACCTGTGCGACGACGAGAGCAGTACACCTTGAACTGACGAGTGCGATCTCGACAAGCGCTTTCTTACTAGCGTTCCGCCGGTTTCTGGCTCGCAGAGGGGTACAAGCAACACTGTACTCCGACAACGCTCTTACCTTTAAGAGAGCATCACGGGACCTCAGGAACATCTGGAATGTCATGAAGAGCTCTCCGTTCACGTCTTTCCTACTGACCCATCGCATCGAATGGAAGTTTATTGTTCCGGGCGCACATTGGTGGGGTGGTTGGTGGGAGAGGCTTGTCCGAACAGTGAAGTCATCGTTGCGCAAGGTGATGGGAAAGAGCAAACTCACCAGCGAACAAACCGAGACGATGCTACTGGAGGTTGAAGCAGTTGTTAACTCAAGACCATTGGCCTACACGTATACGGACGCCAAAGAGCCTTCTCCGATATGTCCGGCGCATTTTCTTGTTGGACGTTCCTTGCTAGCTTCTCCAGAGCGGCCCAACAATGACTACGATGCTATAAGTCCTCAGACTACTCGAAGTGACATCAGCAAGAAGTTGAGACACAGACAGAAGCTTATAGATCACCTGTGGATGCGATGGAAAAAAGAGTATTTGCTAGAACTGCGGGCACTTCACCTATACCCTGCACATCCCAGCAGCTGTCTACGAGTAGATGATGTGGTAATCATCGAAGAGCCTGGCATTTCTCGAGGTGTTTGGACCCTTGGGCGAGTCACAGACGTTTACCCTGGTCAAGATGGCATAATCCGAGCTTGCCGGGTGAAAGCCCAAGACGGAAATTTTTAAGAAAGCCAGTACAGAAATTGTACAAGCTCGAATTGAGCGACACTACTGGGGGGCGGGAGTATGTTGAAAAAGAAAAGGAATAAACGCGTGCAGGCGAGCACTGCAGGAGAAGAAGAAGAAGTTGGAACGATGAACGGCTGTCTGTGTGATTCCTTGGCTGATCGATAGTTTCTTTACAAGTTTTGTAAAAAAGGTTGTTCGCCGGAAAAATATAAATTTTGGCCGTTAAAAACACTTTTCCGTCAATTTTGCAATTTCTGAGTTTTGAGAGCACATAGCGAAAAAACGGTGCACTCCTTGGTCACAATATTTATTCCCCTCAAAGAACACGTGAAATACAATCTAATGAGTCTATTATTTTCCTTTCATGTCGAAGCACTTTTGAAGAAAAATCACAAACTTGGCAAATTGTACAAAATATCGGTACTTCAGGAATTTATTTTTACAAACAAGTTAAAGTGGGAATAATAAAAATCGGTACATATGAACATTAAAATTTGCGCTCCTATTTAAAATAATTTTCGCGGTTTTATCGCACTCTTTTTTACTCGATAATGGGGCTCAAACGTAAGTGATTTACCAAGAACGCCGAATGTCGAAAATAGTTTTCTCCAAAAGGCCTTTTTAAATTTTTCTTTAAATCCATTTGATTGAATTCAAGGACGTCATCTACCATTCTGCATAAAAAAAAACGTTGCATTATTTTGGTTGCTAACAAGTTATAATGTGTTCAATGTGACCAAGTCAGCCTAGTGGCCGCGGCATTCGTTATGTGCTGAAACTCGGATATAAGTTGTTAAAAATAGTTGTACGTGATGTAATCACAAAACAGCAGCTCCACAACAAGAAATGCGCTGCTAGATGTCATGGTTCAGCAACCTTTGTCTTGCCATCAGGCGCTTGAGAAACCCGCAGCAGGCGCTGCTGTTTTCGTTGCATAATATACAATTGTTGGCACTTAACAGCCTTTAATTTTCACATTGATGCATCTTTCTCTCATTCGTCCTCTCAGTGTAGTTTGGCGCGCAAACGGAGCTCATCCGCAGACGAAGCGGCACTCATGTAATGTCAGCGCCCGCAGCATCAGCATGAGCGGCCGCTACTGCGGGTTTGTCAAGCGGCTGATCGGAAGACAAAGCTTGCTGAACCATGACACCTGGCTGCTCATTTGTTGGTGTGGAGCTGCTTATTTGTGATTATGTCCCGTACAAGTATTTTGAACAACTTATATCCTAGTTTCAGCGCATAGCGAACTACGCGGTCGCTAGGATGACGTGGTCCCATTTGACGCATTATAACTTGTAAGCAACCAAAATAATGCAACGTTTTTTTATGCAGAATAATAGATGACGTCCTCGACTTCAATAAGAGGAATTTGAAAAAAAAAGAAAAAAAAATGGTCTTTTGAGAAAAATATTTTCGAAATTAGGCGTTTTTGTTAAATCACTTACGTTTCAGCCCAATTATCAAGTGAAACAGAGCACGATGAAACCACCGCAATTACTTTCAAAGAGAGCGCACATTTCAAAGTTCACACGTACCGATTTTATTATCCTCACTTTTGCATGTTTCCCACAATAAATTGCTGCATTACAGGTATTTTGTGCAATTTGCCAAGTTTATGATTTTTTTCTTCAAAAGTGCTACGACAAGCAAGAAAATTAATAGACTCATAAGATTGTATTTTGCTTTTTCTTCGAGGGGAATATATAATGTGATCAAGATGTGCACCGTTTTTTCCCTAGGTGGGTTCAAATTTCACAAATCGCGAAATTGGCGGAAAACTGTTTTTATGTGGCCAAAATTTATATTTTTTCAGGAGAACAAAAATTTTTTCGCGATACTAACCTCGAAACTTCGCGCAATACCAATTTTGGTGTATATAAAGCCAGCGATACGGCCGCGAAAGCACCATAAGCGCGGCAGGTAAATCATGTCGTACATGACATGCATGTCCCGATTTTCATGTTACCATGTGTCAATTATTTTCCTCATAAAGAAATATCTGATCAGACCAGTTTTGGTTTGTATCCATTCATTTAAATGGCCACGAGCGCCCCCAGACCATGTAATGTAAATCATACTGTACATGATATGCATTTCATAATTTCCACATCAGGACCTGTCACTTCTATTTGTCATTCACAATTGTCACGCCATACCAATTTTGGTATATATCAAATTAACCGAATGGCCGGAACAGCCCCAAGACCGTGGCATGGAAATCATGCTGTTCATGGCATGCATGTCATGAATTTCATGTTATGATCTGTCATTTGTGTTCGTAATATGGTCATATTATGCCATACCAATTTTGGTATACATGCAATTAACGAAACGGCTAAGAGAGCGCTAAGTCGTAGCCGGCTAGATAGATAGACAGATACGCTCAAAGTCGCAGAAGTTCGCTAATAAATACTTCGCATTTAAAACGACCGCGAGATCAGCATGAGCGTGGCATGTAAATCACGCAATGCATGACATGGAAGTCATTATTGCCAGCTGTCGTATATGTTCGTCATACAGTCACGGCACACAGCACCAATTAGGGGCGAAGCTCCTTATAGCGGCACCCGTTCGTCCCTCGTAGTCGTAGTATGTAACCAGTCTTACGCTTTGACCTGCAAGGTGGTGCCGGTGGGAGATTTTTCCTGTGCGTTGTTGAACAATAAAAAATTCGCAGCGTTAGCTAAAAGCCGACTTCTGTCTCTCATTCCCATTAGCAGCCATTCTTTACCTCCAAGGTAGTGCCTGGTGAGATTTCTCCTGTGCGTGATTAAACAATAAAAATTTTGTTCAAAACGCCGTTGATTGATGAAATAAACCAACAAAAGACGCCAGATGTTTTGTAAAAGCAAGACGAAAGAACGCCAGATGTTTCTAAAGCAAAACGAAAAGACGCCAGCTGCTTAACGAAAGACGCCAGATGTTTTCTAAGCAATGGTTTTCTAAACAATGAAAATTCACAGCGTACATGTAAAATTAAAGTGCGCTGCAAGTCGTCATAACTCATCGAACCTTTAGTATAAACGCGCCCGATCTCACGTCGGTGATGATGTACTGGGCAGAATTCACGGAAGATTCACGGTTTACCGATGAACCTCCGCAGCTTCGCCCACTCATCATCATTCACTCCGTGGATATGCTGTGATTTTTTTGGTGTATATCAGGCGCGCGAAATGGCCACACGCTCCCCATGAGCGTGGTACCCAAGTCACGACGCACTTGACATGCATGCCATTATTTTCATGTTACCAACTGTCATAAATGTTCGTCATATAGTCACATCGCGCAATACCAATTTTGGTGTATATCCAGCGAGCGAAATGGCCATGAGCTCCTCATGAGCGTGGCACGTATGTGATGGCGCACATGACATGCAAGGCACTATTTTGTTATTGGCACCTGTCATCAATGTTCGTCATAGAGTCACGTCACACAACACCACTTTTGGCGTATATCAAGCGCGCGAAATGGCCGCGAGCTCCCCATGAGCGTGGCACGTATGTCATGGCGCACATGACATGCATGTGCGCCTGGCATATATGTTCATCATACAGTCACATCGCGTGACACCACTTTTAGTGCATATCATCATCATCATCGTCATCATCATCAGCCTGTCTACGCCCACTGCAGGGCAAAGGCCTCTCCCATGTTCCGCCAATCAACCCGGTTCTGTGCTTTCTGTGCTTTCTGCTGCCACGTTATACCTACAAACTTCTTAATCTCATCTACCCACCTAATTTTCTGTCTCCCCCTCACGTGTTTACCATCTCTTGGAATCCAGTCAGTTACCCTTAATGACCACAGGTTATCCTGCCTGATAGTGCATGACCGCGAGCTCCCCATGACCGTGGCACGAAAGTCAGGGCGCACATGACATGCAAGTCATTATTTTCTTATTCGCACCTGTCATAAATGTTCTTCATATAGTCACGTCACACAACACCACTTTTGGTGTATATCAAGCGCGCGAAACGGCCGCGAGCTCTCCATGAGCGTGGCACGTAAGTCATGGCGTACGTGACATGAATGTTATGATTTTAATGTTAACACCTGCCATTTATGTTCCTGATACAGTCACGTCACGGAACGCCACTCTTGTTGCATATCAAATAAGTTAAACGGCCGCGAGCGTCCCGAGACCATGACATAATAAATCATGCCTTACATGACATACCAGTCATAATTTGCACCTTCAGAGTTGTCAGTTATATTTGACATACACGGTTGTCATGGCATACAAATTTTGGTTTATATCAAGTTAACGAAACAGCTGCAAGAGCGCCAATACCGTGGCAAATAAATCATGCCGTTTATGACATGCATGTCATGATTTTCGTGATATTGGTGGTCATTTATGTTTGCCATACAGTCATTTTATGCCATGCCGCTTTTGGTGCACATCCCATGATGCAAACGGCCATGAGAGCACAAAGTCTAGGCGGTTGGATAGATAGATAGATAGATAGATAGATAGATAGATAGATAGATAGATAGATAGATAGATAGATAGATAGATAGATAGATAGATAGATAGATAGATAGATAGATAGATAGATAGATAGATAGATAGATAGATAGATAGATAGATAGATAGATAGATAGATAGATAGATACGCTCAAGGTTGCCGAGGTTCGCTAAGAATTGTTTTGCGTTAAAAAGCTATATAACTGACATCTCAGAAACTTTTCGTTAGACACCACTGAACAATATATTGCATACAATGAAATATTGATAATTAACCTGCATTATCAATTTTGATAACAATAAACAGTACATGCATATTACATCAAATTATGATCTATCATTTATCGTAACACTACAAATTCAAATACCATCTTTACTATACATGTGTTTCCACAATGACATCTGGCCCCATAAGTTTAACATAAATTGTTAAATTCGTTATTATTAATTATTACTATTACTAATTT
>NC_051177.1:157793660-157817916 GCF_013339695.2 Rhipicephalus sanguineus | reverse complement strand
TCGCCGAACTGACGCATGACATATGTTTTGCTAAGCGTCATATCGCATTACTCCCTTTTAGTAATATTAAATTAAGCATTGGTGAAGAGTTTTGCTGATGTACACGAAGAATACTAATACATGTGAGATCTATTTGAGATTCCGGTTGCGGTGATAGGCATTAACCACTCTGCCATTGTTTCTTGCCTTTGGCAAACCCTGCAACACAAATACATAAATGAACGCCGAAACATAAGCAAAAATGTCGAGGGACAGCTGACGTCTAGGTAGGCTGGGAAGATAAGACGTAGTAACGCGACGTGGGAGAAAGCCGTGCTTTTGGTGACGCAGCCTTAAGTGACCTTAAACGCGGCGAAAGCCCTCCGAGAGAACAGAAACATCCAGAACCTTATAAATTCGGTACTGGACGACCTCTCTTACGAGTTCTTGTCAGGGCAGGAGTAGTCCAACTCGTGGCGTTCTATAAGATATACTGTTGTCGGCTCAGTTGGTTGCTACGCGGTTCCACGTATGTTCACCAGCTCCTCTGCGCTTTTAATGGAGGCTGAGCCATGTACCATGCCCAGTGCCTCATTAGCTGCAAGCCCGATCTACCAAGTCGAGCGAAAAGCGAGATTAGAGTTTGCACTTACACGGAGACTGTCGCTTCATTCTTCCATACTTTTATGCCAAAAGAGGCTTAGCGCACCACATTGATTTTTAGACATCTTCACCTATCAAATGTTACTCTTCTTCCGGTTTTGTTTTGGCCAGTATTTACCGCTATCTTAACTGTTGATCCGGAAGTGATAACATATACTTAATCGCTATCGGACGCTGCACATGGTAGACGGCGCCAGTAAGTGCGCGGCCTTCATTCTTTCTTTTCCAGCCAATTAAAAATTCTGACCCCCTACAGTCGCGCAGAGAGAATTAAACTTTATTGAGGGACCAGGCGCGCGTGCTTTTCGCCCAGAGGTGGGTGACTTCCTTATTCCAGGTATCCATGGCTTGCAGCTGACGCTCGAGCCCTGTCTACCAACCGGAGCTGGTCCTCAGGGTTCGCGGACGTCAGCAGCGCCTCCCACTGGTCTTCCGGATTTTCGTCCACGTTCAGTTCGTCTATGGGCGGGATACTTGGATTGTTGCGACATCCCCATACCATGTGGTACAGGGTTTGTCATGCGCTTATTCAACTTACAAACGCTTATTTAGGCTTATCAGTTTTCCTCTTTTACATCCCATTAATGTCTGTGGTCGGCTCCTAGCAAGGAACGTTTATTTCCATAAAAAAACGAGCAAGAGGAAACAAGCAAGGTAATGTCTCTAATGAGCGGCAGCACACGCGAGAAATTGGACGGAGCCGATTAACACAATCGAAGCTGAAATTGGAAGTCGTTGTAGGTCTTGTGCTGTATCATTCCGAAAGAAAGAAGATCATCCGCTTGATTACGCTGCTGTTCATTTGCATTCGCGCACAAGTGCCAAGTTGGCGATGAAACTTCCGCATTGTGTGCAAGCACTTTGTTTCACTGTGCCCTCGTTCGAAGCTCATGGCAATAAACATTGAGACTAAGAGATCGTCTACAGATGAACCGGCTTTTCGCTTTGCCGGAAGAGTGCTTTTGGCGTTAGAAGTGACGCGAAACTGCCTGCAGGGATCACCTGCGTGTCGTTCTCTTTCCTTGTATGTGGTATAAAGTTCCAACAGGAGAAAGGAACGTTCACTGTTTAATAGACACAGTTTTCAGCCATTGCAGACTTCATCTTCCTCTTCTCTTCTCCGTCGGCTCTTCAGCCGCAGGATCCCTACATCCTCCCGGGCTTTTATTCTCATCCCTCCGTGGATGGTATAGCAGTGTATTCCCAACCGACGCCTCTTCAACTTTGCTTCTTGGGCCTTGATAATATATAGTCTTGAGAATTCCTTGTTGCCTCGCTGTTTTCACGACCAGGTAAGGACCTACAAATGGACACTTTGAGTCCAGACCCTTTCGAACGAGTACCATGTCTCCAGGTTCAATTTTGGGCATGGTTGACTGGTGACGTTTGTCAAAGTTCGCCTTCATCGTTTTCCTATATTTCTCTTTCTGTTGCACATCCAAAGGCTTTTCCTTCAGCGTGATTTTCTCAAATATACACAGTTCTTTGTCCGCAGGAAGCCAAGATGGTTTCTTGAAAACGGCGAAATAGGGGCTACATCCTAAGGCAGCAGTGTGCGACCGGTTATGATGGTTGACAGCAGCTTCCAACGCGCACTTCCACCCGCCTTTGAAGTTGGGGTACAGGGCTATGAACATCTTCACATCTCGAATAATTCTCTCAGCTAGAGAGTTCGCTTCCGGGTGATATGGTGCAGGAAAACGCAGCTCGATACCTCTTGCGGTAGCCCAATGCTGAAGTTTCTCGCTTCGGAACGCCGGTCCGTTGTCTGCAACAATAACCTTGACGTTGCAGAACATGTCCCTCTCTAGAAAAGAGATGACGCAGTTCGCATCCTCCCTTCCAGCTTTAGCCGCCACAAACCGCGTGCATTCGTCCATTGCGACTAGAAAAGCTTGGGTCTTCTTGACACCCTCACCCTTCTTTTTCAGTTCTGCAAAATCAAGGTGCAGTATTTCAAATGGTGTGTCAGGATACTGTGGAGTTACCATTTTGTTTCCACGTGGCTTAAACTTTGCTTTGCAAATTTGACAGTTGTGGCATGTCTTTACATATTTAGCCACGTCGTCCTTCATGCCCTTCCAAGTAAATCTTTGGGTTAATTTTCTGTACGTTCTTTTGAACCCATCGTGACCTCCAGACTCAGGGCTGTCATGGTATAGTCGCAGTATTGTAGGTACTGCCGTTTCGGGCACAAGTACCTTGCCATCTTCTATCTTGAGGTCTTCGGAGCCTTCCCACAATTTGATTAGGTTAACCTCTTCAAGATTATTGTCCCTGGGTCACGGAGAAAGAAGTATTTGAGGAGGAGAATCTCTCGGCCGCGGCAGCGCGCGAGGGCGGCGCGATAGCGTCACGGCGGAATGCGGTTACGCCGAAGCACGACAGATGACGCTTTCGGCCTGTTGCCATCTTTTACATGCTCTTCTATGGGCGCGACGCATAAAAATCGTGATAGCGCCTCATACATTATAAAATTTCTAGGATTTCTGTCTGTAACATCAATAGGTAGATATGACAGATACTTTAGCTGCAGTTACTAATCGATATTGCCGGAATTATGGGCCGTACAGCGCTTGAAACGAACTGCTAGTAGCGGCCCATGAGCAGACGACGTCTGCCGCCGCATGCACGCGCCCCTCGCTCCTCGCTCGTATGTTCTGCGCGCGTACGCGTAGGTGGCCTTGGGAGGGAAAGTTCCCTTGGCGATTTGCTGGTTTTTTTTTTCTCTTTAGCGCTCTCAGTGGCTTCCGCGCGTTGCGCCGGCGGAGCCGACTCCTCGATGTTTGCGCGCGCTTTTCACGCCGCGAAAAAGGAGAGTGCTTTGCAGATTTCGACCAGTGCTACTTCAGGATGGGGCGCAATTTGTGTCGTGCCGAACTGCAGCAGTGGGTACGCGTCCTGCAAGGAGAAGGTAATTACCTTCAAAGTTCCTAGAGACCCAGTGAGGTTGGAAGCGTGGGCTCGCGCCATACCAAGAAATGACCGACAGCTGACGCCTCGTGACTACGTTTGCGAGAAGCACGTCTCGGACAGTGACATAGACAGGCGGCGCTATTATGGAGAACTTGGTGGCGAAGTTCTCCTTGACAAACCGAAACGGCCAGTGTTGTTTCGAGACGCCGTGCCCTCAATCTTTCCGCGCGCTGTCCCAGGTACTTGTCTGCTGTTCTAAAAAAAAAGACAATGTGAAATTTCAACCACCTGGGGTTTTGTAACGTGCACCTAAATGTAAGCACACGGGCCTTTAGCATTTCGCCTCCATCTAAATGCGGCCGCCGCAACAACCTAAATCTGAATTGATGGCATATAGGGTAAGTCCCATCATTCGTTGAAATAAATTATACCTAACTCATTGAGTTGACGTTATCAAAAATTATAGATTTCACGTTGTACAAAATATATCACGCTGGTAATTTTCCTGTATGTGACGCCATTTTTCTCGTTAATTTACCGCAAAAACTTGGAGTGCGCTTGAGCTTCGCCTTTGAGAGTAGAACGCGATAGGGTAATCGGGCCCTGTGCGCATCGCCTTCTCAATTGCTAGCCTCGCCGACACCAACGCCGACACCGGTATTTCTGCGAAACGGGCTCGTTAACGCTGTCGCGTTAAAACACATCCATTCGGGTGCGAACGGCGAATCGGTGACGAATGGCCTTGAACCGACGAGCTTCGTCGGAGAGCGCGGTGAGAGGGACGCGCGCATTTTTCCTTCTCCGCTGGCGGACTCTCACGACAGAGGGCGCGGGAGCGCTGTGCCCGATTTCGTGACTTTATTAGGGCGCCCGAGCGAGCGCAGTTTCGCCTCCTCAAGAATTCTTGCTCCGTGCCCTGGGTACATGGAGTCTTGATAGAGCGTCTGCGTCCTGGTGCTTGTGTCCTGGGCGATGGGCCACTTCAAACGTGTACTGCTGAATCTCACTGACCCATCTGGCAAGCCGGCCTTTTGGTTGTGTCAATTGCAATATATAAGTCAATGCTTGGTTATCTGTGTATAGTATAAAGTTTCTTCCCTCAAGATAGCTCCTAAAATATTTGAGTGCCATAACAACTGCCAAGGCTTCTTTTTCTGTGGTAGAATTATTTACTTGAGCCTTCGTCAAGGTATAGGAGAAATATCCAATCACTTGTAGCATTTGTGCGACGGGCTTATTGGTGTCTCTTTGATAAAGGACGGCTCCAGTACCATAATGAGAGGCATCTGTGCACAACTCAAACGGCAAATTAAAATCCGGCAGCGTAAGTACAGGATCTGCCGAAATAATTTCGACGAGTTCGTTATAGCAACGCTCGCAATCTTCCGACCACACGAATGGGGTGTCCTTTTGCGTAAGGGCTGTCAAACACTTAGTCTTTGTGGCATAATCCTTTATAAACCCCCGGAAGTGTCCGGCAAGGCCCAGGAAGACGCGAAGAGAGTGAAAATCGAATGGCTTGACTAGTGTTTTTATCCGCTGAATGCTCTCTTCCTTGGTGCTTTTAGTCTTTCCGTCAAAGGACCTGCCTAAGAACACAACCGTCCGACAAAAAAATTCGCTCTTCTTAACGTTGATTTTAAGTTGTGCTTTACCTAGCGCTCCTAGAACCATTGACAGGTGGGCAATGTGGTCTTCTCTTGATCTTGAATAGACCAGTATATCGTCAACATACACGTTGCAGAATTTTCCAAGAAAATCTTTGAGCACCATGTTCATCATTTTCTGGAACCACGCGCCAGAATTTTTCCACCCAAATGGAAGCCGGTTGTACTCGTAGACGTCGAAAGGCGTGACAAAAGCGGTGAACATCTTGGTTTCTTCTTTCAGTGGTACTTGCCAGTAACCCTTACATAAATCAATCCTGGAGAACCACTTGCATCCTCCCGTCTCGTCAATTATTTCGTCGATTCGGGGCATGGGGAACGGGAACAAGTCAGTTTGCTTGTTAACAAGTCTATAGTCCGTGCACAACCGATAAGACCCGTCTTCTTTTGGCACAATGGTAATCGGTGAAGCAAATGTAGAGGTTGATGGTCTGATAATGCCGGAATCTAACATTTCTTGGAGCTCTTGCTTAAGCCATGCTTTCTTTTCGTGGCTTAGTCCATATGGTTTCTTTCGCACGACACTTTTATCTCGAAGCTCGAAAGGTACTTCAATTACTGTAGTTGCTGGTGGATAGTTCCCAACACACAAAAGCTCAGGAAATGTTGACACAACTTCTTCCGAGCACGTGACTTTCCTGTCTTGAGATGTATGTACGAGGTTAGAATGCTCGGTGGTGATGGCGTCATTCCAAAGAATATTCATTTTAAATAGCTTCATGTCAGGCCTTGACAAAAGGAAATCAAACTCAACTCCTGTAATGACAAGGCTTTTCACCATATGCTCTTGACCTCTGAAATGCACTTTTACGTCCGTCCATTTCGCTAGCTCTCGGCATGTTCCGTCGTAACTTTGGACTCTAACAACTCTTCCTGTGAAAATGAGATTTTTGTCCACTCGCTGCTCGTTGATCAAGCTCACTGATGCTCCAGTGTCCACGATCGCTGACACCTTGCAATTATTTACAGTCATGGGTACGGACAAAATGTTTGACTTCATAAGAAACACCATCTCCTCCAGAATCGGGGTTTCCTTGCTAGTAAATTTCCATGTCATGCTGTTGGCTGGTTCACATTCGCCTGGTATGCAAGATGCCATGCTAGTAGTGTAGTTGCCGTATTCGTCATGTGGCCTCGATTTATGTGTCGCCTCATGTATTGGAGTCACATCGGACCAGGTCTCACATGAGACGTATTTTAAGCAGTGAAGAAGCTCATCTGAAGTTGACGGTGACATGTTCTGTACTTGTCTCCGGCACCCTTTTGTCATTCTTTGTATAACTAGTGGCACGATGCATGAATCGGGGAGCGTGTGATCCGCTAGTTGCAATAAGCGCCTCTTCTCAAAATAGTAGTCCAGCAAATTGCTATCTCCCTGCTTGTAAGAGATAGCTTGATCCCATAAATGAACTGGGTTCATTTGGAAGGCTTGCAAAAAACTCTCCTTCCATGTTTCCCACGAATCTTGAAGGTGGTGCAGGACACGTAGGTCATACCACTTCTTAGCGTTCCCAGACAGGTATGATCGCATGTTTGTTATACGATCTGAGTCATTTACCCAGCTATTCTGTTTGCAGGCAGACTGATAAAATTCCAGCCACACATCCGCGCCAGCAGTACTACCATCAAACTTATCTGGCTTCACTATATCTTGACGTAGTGCCTTAGCTGTTATTGTCTTCAAAATTGCTTGTTGTTGCTCCATATAGTGGCGCTGTATATCAGTTAGCTGGTCTAATGCTTTTACTATGGCTCTCATCGACGGCGATTGCCTCGCATCTGCATCTCTTTCCGTGTTGCTCGCAATGCTTAGTCCCTTCCATAATTCAAACGCTTCCGCTTTCACGTCGCTTGTTACAGTACCTCTTTCGGTGACGTCGCTCATCGGTGCGTATGCTGTGCTGGTGATGGTATCTGTCATTTCAGTTGTGGTCAGATGCTGCGATGCCTCAACAAAGTCCTCACCGTCCAGCGCATAGCCCGTGATGATGTGGCGAGGTCTAGCGAGGTAGAAATATCCACATCAGGTTGCTGTCGACGACTGCGCCAAATATAAAGTTCCAACAGGAGAAAGGAACGTTCACTGTTTAATAGACACATTTTTCAGCCATTGCAGACTTCATCTTCCTCTTCTCTTCTCCGTCGGCTCTTCAGCCGCAGGATCCCTACATGTGGCAAGTGGTTGATAGCGTACAGAAGCATCCACTATAAGAAAGCGTCACCCGACGTTCTGTTGAGTCGATTAGATACGTAAATGGTTCCAATGCTTTTGCTAGTCTGCTGAGGATCGCATGCTAAGATCCTGAGTAATATGGAACAGCCCCATCATCGCACCTGATTTGACATTAACAATTGTCATTTTATGTGCCTCATACTGGGTGCACCATGACAATAAAATCCCAATATGTTGTCGTCCACAACATCAGTAGTGCCTCTAGCCATAGGCGTGCGCAGGGTTCCCCATTAGGGGGGGGGAAGGTTCATCGCAGCGCCCCACCACCCTACTAAGTCAATGTATGGGGCAGATTTTGCGCCCCCCCCTCTCTTAGATGACTAGATGGGTCAATGTACGGGGCAGATTTTGCGCCCCCCTCTTAGGTGATTGGGGGGGCGGCCGCCCCTCCCCCCCGCCCCCCCTCTGCGCACGCCTATGCCTCTGGCACTACTGATGTTTCATGAGAACGAGTAGTTCATGGCAAGGGGCACTTCAAATTATCAAAAGCTTTGATGTAGAGGCAATGTGGCGTCTATCAAAATTATTTCGCTTCATTGAAGTCAGTTCACGGACATTCGGCGAAAGAGAAGATGAGATTTATTATACCTTATTTACTTTCTCCCACGGCGAAACTTCGTATTTCTGTATTATCGCAGGAAAAAGTAGACATACCTTTTTCCCCACCTCTCATATCATTACAAACAGCCACCGCAGCACTGTTAGACTTCGAATTCCTACGTTACAGCTAGACCTGTTTGCTAGTGAATTGTGGTTGCTGCGCTTTGCCTTGAAGACTACAGCGCCACTTCTCTTATATTATTTTAAAACCTCCAAAAGCGCAGCACATTCGTGATGTTGAAATAAAAAAAAATTTCACCATCTCCTACCAAAGGGAACCATGGGGGGATGCGATGGAGCGCATGGGTCGACTTAAAGTTCTGTTCATCACGGGCACCTTGCCCGATGTTAACACGTACTTGCATGCGGAGCACACCGTGAATTCACCGTAGTTTCTGTGGCTGCTACTCGTCCCGAACTCTAGTTGGAGCACGCCACGCGGGTTCATCGCGCGTCTGCAGAATCTCGTTCCCCAACGGCATCACGTGATTGCTGAGAGAGTGTAAAGGGGAGAGGCTACAGCGTCTTATCCAGCCCCTTACACAGGCCCGAACGCGCTAGCGCGTGCCAGCACCCGTGGTTTTGTCTGCGTTACGTCAAGCTAGGACAGCATACGGCAGCCCGGACCCCTAAAGTGCTCTGCGCTTATCATCATCAAGGCGGTCGAAGAACAAGACGAAGAAGACTTCTCCTTGGCGCGAGCGCGCGCTCAATATGTTAGAGATGGCTATGGTGGTTTTTAGAAAGCGGACGGTCGCCAATGGAACTACGGACAAAGGCCAGCGCAAAAGCTGTTTTGCATCTAAAAAATGCATGTGGTCGCACTGACCGTGAAAGCTATACGAAGTCCGGAGTACTTAATCGCCTGCCCTTCGGCGATGATGGCGTTCACGGGCAAGCAAGCGCTGGCGTTCCAAAAGTGCACCCTTCTCCTGCTCAGCGTCCATGCCGCGAAAAGAAACCTTCATTCGTGATGCTGTGGCGCTCTCTCCAGTCTTCCTTTCCATCGTTCTCACCATAACATCAGTCGTTCTGACCCTCACTTCCATAGTGGCCCCTAGCGCGCGAGATGGCGCGAAGGGCTCGCTTTAAATATGGGGCCTCGAAGCGCGCGCGGGCATCGAGGAACTCTAGCTTTAAATTCCGTCGCCACGCTAGTAGCTGCTTTGCGCAGGCAGTTGTTGAGTCGGATCTAACGCCAGCGCCGTTGGGTCAAACGCACGGGGCGCCACACGTCAGGAAATTAAAATTACGTGAGACGCGGGCATTCTGCGTGGTTGCCCTCGCTGCGTGAGCATCGTTTCGCAAGCGACCCACGCTAATTTTCGATTTTTGTGTCTTCGGGCGACACGCGCGCAATAACCCAACAGTGGTTTCGCTTCTGCGCATACTCCTGGGCGGCTAGCAAACTGCTGCGGTCCCCTAGCTCCTTGGGCCCCCAGTTCTGAAGCTCTCTAGTATTTCGCCAGAGTTGGGTAGTGCGCTCGCGCCTTGTACATTGGCATACAGGGCGTGGTCGCCCGTACTCGTGCACTTATGTCTTTTGGGCGGGAGGTTTACAGACACGTACAGACACGTCACAGCCGCGGCAGATATTCTGGCGCCAGCGTTGGGCTGGAGCACGAGACCGGGCACGAGACGGCAGCGCGTTACTACACTGACCACCGAGCCGTCTTTGTGACAATAGAGAAATGGCGCTGAGCAAAAAATAAGTATACATGTCTCACATAATGCTTACACTATGTATGTGTGTCATAGAAGCAGCAGTGAGCATGACAAGCTAATCATAGACAACCAGGAGAGCTAGGAATAACCTGCTGAACCTTAGCTCACGCTACGTATAGACCCTTTCGCTGTTTACAAACAAAGCTGCTGGACGACTTCCGGTTTTGTGCGCCGGAGTAGCCGAGTAGCGTTGTCGAGGAACAGAAGCCTTAGCGTAGAATAACAGAGAGCTGAGCTAGTTGGTAAGTATTCATTCTAAAAAGACAGGGCGTGCAAACAAGGACACAAGAAAGAAGTCAGGACACCACAAACGCCGACTAACAACTGAAGAGACGCACAACGGCTGAAAAGAAAGAAGGCACGAAAACTTATCTGCGCATGCCCATGCAACAGGCGAACCTATCAATCCGGCACGCGTGGCGGTATACGTTGAAGATAACTGTTAAGGCATTTGATTTCATCTTTATGCAAGTTAATCGACGGTTGGCTCACGCATGCGTTACCACTATTCTCGATATGCCATGCTTCTATCATCAGGCGCGTTTCTTCATTTCTATGACGGTACAACACTGCGCATTCATCGAATTTTGGCGTGCACTTACAATCTCGACAATATAAAGATAGATTAGAAGGTGAGCCTCCTGTTAGCGATCTCTTATGTTCCAACAATCTCTGGTTTATGCACCGGCCCGTTTGTCCTACGTAGAAGCGACCGCAGCTGAAAGGGACCTTATACACCACACTCGTACGGCAATCAGTGAATTTGTTGGTGTGTTTTACGAAACAAATATCGGTCCGCTTCTTGTCTTTTACTCGCTCATTCTTCCTCTGCACAGCGGCGCAAATCTTACCTAGCTTATTGGCAGCCATGAAAACAACATTAACGCCGTATCTACTCCCACTTTCTTTAGCCTGTGAGACACGCAATGAATGTACGGTATACCTACGACACGTTTCTTCTTATCGCTTTCTGCAACCATGCTCGGACTTAACACAATAGACTTCTTTAAACGTTCAGCGACCGTGGCCACTGCATCACGAGGATACCCTACATCTAAAAGACGCGTAACCTGTGCGTTAAAGCTATCACTCATTTTGTGCTCACACGACTTGGTGAGGGCTGATTTAAGGCAAGACATGGCGATACCGTTTTTTACAACCTTCGAGTGCTTCGACGAAAAATTTAACAGCGGTTTCGAAGATCGAGGAGAATACTGCCAGCACACGTGGTTCTTCTGGAACGTTAAGGAAATGTCTAGAAATTGTATTCCATTATTCTGAGGCACCTCTTTAGTAAAGCTCAGCCCACCTCCATTAATTTCAAATTTTTCGCTCACGGAAGTTACCACCTTTTCAAAGTCCTCACCACTACAAAAGATCAAGTAATCGTCCACATAACGAAAAACCTTAATAACCGAATTCCCTAAGGCGCCTTCCAATCTTGCTAAGGTATAAATCACTAAGAACCGGAGCAACCTTAGAACCAATACATATCCCTGATTTCTGCACATACACGCCTTCCTTCCAACCTACAAGCGTCGACTTTAAATACATGGAAAGGATTTCTAGAAATGCCCCGGTAGAAACACCACATTTATCGGTGAAAACCGTCTGGTGCGCTTGTTCGTTAATACATTCATTAACACAATTTAACAAGTCCTCATGCGGCAAAGAATAATAGAGGTCTTCAATACCCATACTAAAAGCTTTACAACAGCCGGGGTTCTCCTCTGAGAGGAACTGAACTAGTGCCTGAGAATTACGCATACGAAAAGGGTCTGAAAAACTCAAAGAGGTTAAGCAGTTCTGCAAATAACTAGATACAGCGACTTGCCAGGTGCCTTGCTCTGAAACGATTGCTCGAAATGGGATCTCGTTCTTATGTGTTTTGGCTGAAAAAAACAATTCTAAAGTAAGTGATTTAGCCTTCTTGACATTACAAGCTATTCTCTCAAGATTATGTCTTAACAAAAGGTCGACAGCACGTTGCCTGACTACCGATGGCTTAAGTTTTAGCGTCCTAAAATTCTTTTCTATGGCTGTTACTGCTTTTTCTGGGAACAAACTGTCCGGCATAATTACAAAATACCCTTCCTTATCTGAAATTACTGGCCTGAGTTTCTTTTCGACACAGTAATTAACCAAAGGCTGGACAGGATCAAAACACTTGAGATGCATATTAGAACTCTTGATGCTAGCAACGCAGTCTGAAATGCAGTGGGAACGCTCTTCTTCAGGAACAAGTCTAGTGATTGTACGCGGCAAACTTAAAACGTCTATTGGTTTCAGGTTCGGCTTAAAACAGTATTTAGGACCTAAGGCTAGGGTTTTACAGTGACTATCATCTAAGGCAGCTCCTCCAAGGACTAGCAAGTTATTTTGCGATGAAACAGTAGAAATAATCTTCCTCTTACATGGTTGAAGTTCTGGAAGTTTTACCCTCCATATGAATTCCGCATGCTGGTTAGCTACCCTCATCCAGTCGGCGTACATCTGCTTCTGGCGGCGATCGTCACGCGAAGTCGAACAACGGACCTTGAGGCATTCCTGGTAAAATTTCACTTGACGCCACCATTCCGCGGTCAAAATGGCACATATCCTCCTGGCATGTCCGGAAAGCGAAAGCAGAAAGCGATAAGAAGAAACGTGTCGTAGGTATACCGTACATTCATTGGGTGTCTCACAGGCTAAAGAAAGTAGGAAGTAGATACGGCGTTAATGTTGTTTTCACGGCTGCCAATAAGCTAGGTAAGATTTGCGCCGCTGTGCAGAGGAAGAATGAGTGAGTAAAAGACAAGAAGCGGACCGATATTTGTTTCGTAAAACACACCAACAAATTCACTGATTGCCGTACGAGTGTGGTGTATAAGGTCCCTTTCAGCTGCGGTCGCTTCTACGTAGGACAAACGGGCCGGTGCATAAACCAGAGATAGTTGGAACATAAGAGATCGCTAACAGGAGGCTCACCTTCTAATCTATCTTTACATTGTCGAGATTGTAAGTGCACGCCAAAATTCGATGAATGCGCAGTGTTGTACCGTCATAGAAATGAAGAAACGCGCTTGATGATAGAAGCATGGCATATCGAGAATAGTGGTAACGCATGCGTGAGCCAACCGTCGATTAACTTGCATAAAGATGAAATCAAATGCCTTAACAGTTATCTTCAACGTAGACCGCCACGCGTGCCGGATTGACAGGTTCGCCTGTTGCATGGGCATGCGCAGATAAGTTTTCGTGCCTTCTTTCTTTTCAGCCGTTGTGCGTCTCTTCAGTTGTTAGTCGGCGTTTGTGGTGTCCTGACTTCTTTCTTGTGTCCTTGTTTGCACGCCCTGTCTTTTTAGAATGAGAAGCCTTAGCGAGTAATCGGCACATTTTCAACACTTTTCTCCCTGTGTCTGGCCAAACATTTTATAAAATATTTTATTGAGCTGCACACACAACATTATAAGAGTTAGTCCTTCACTTTCAGCGCCTTCTTTTTACCTGAAAGCGGAAAAAGAGTCTTTCCTTACTCTGGCACAACTTCGAAAGCATGCTTTCTGCTTCGGTGTTAGAGAGTGATAATTGAAGTGACCGGAAGTTTCTTGGGTGCAACACCTGCTGCTGCTATCGCAATCTTGAAACCGACCGAAAAGGCGAATATCCTGCATAGCCGAGCTAAAGCACTACAATTTTTGACACCAACTTAGATATCGAGACAAGGGTTCTGGGACAAGCTGAACACGTCATCGAGAACTACAGCCAGACATTTAAACTGTACCATTCCAGTTGTTTTCATTACCATGCAACCGTCTGTTTAAAGGATAAAAAGAAAAGTTAATTTGTATCCTGCAATTTTCTTTATTGCATAGCTTACGCTAAAAGCTAGTCGAATAGGCAGCCGCACGCGGCAATTTTAGCCAGAGCGAGCACGAAGGCTGTTCAGGATGACTCAAGTTAGGTGTGCCCAGTGACATTTGGCTCCATGGACAGTCCCACATAAGCAGGAGTAACGCTACACGGGGACAACATAATGCTCCCATACTGCAGAATAGATACACAGAGTAGTCCGAATTATTCGCTACTTGTTTAACTAACGCAGGAAGGTGTAACGGTGTTACCCCGCATAAGTTCGATAGAATAACCTAATTCATGAAGTCAACGCTGGCAGCGCCAAACATCCCTTCTGTCAGGTGGTTGGGATTCGGAGATTCAAATTGTAGAAATGGCGGCGCACACGGTAAGCGTCGTCATGGCAACACTAAACCAGCCGCGTCTTCTCCTCTAGCTCTCTCGCACGCGTCGTTTTTAACTCGACAGTGTTTTATGCCAAGGTCCCCCAAGATTTTCATGACGTATTTCTGTCACGGGAATACGTCAGCAAAACGAACGCCATCCTATGGTAAAGAAAAAAACATTAAGAAAAAGTTCCGTCGAGAGGAGTCTCACCCATGACCTCTCGATCCACGACGGTGGTTTGCGGGCGTTTAGCTTTTATGTAGCGGCCGTGGTTTAGCCCACTGAGCTGCCGCCAAACACATAACAGAGGCTACATGAACGCGCATTTTATCTTTCACACTTTCCTCTCAAAGTTTTCGTGCATGGATGGATGGATGGATGTTATGAGCGTCTCCTTTATAACGAGGTGGTGACGTGTGCCGCCAGGCTCAAAAAAAATCAAGCCATATCCACAAAGTAAATAATGATTGAGGAGCTGGCTCGGAGAAAATCGGATTTTGCCTGAGATATCACCATCAAGGCTCTCGAAGAACAAGAGGATGAAGACTTCTCTTTCGCGCGAGCGTGCGCATGCTACAGTTGACTATGCTATATGTGGTTTTGTCTGCGTTAATGTCACCATCAAGGCGCTCGAAGAAAAAGAGAAAGAAGACTCCTCTTTCGCGCGAGCTGCGTCTGTAGCGGTCGCCTCTGGAACTAAGAGTACGCTTACGACGCGGGACTTTGCCCCAGCTGAAGAACCTCGTGAGCCAGCTCCTAAAAACGCGCCACCGCTGCGACCGTGCCATTTGGCGCGTTTTCAATAGAAGTGTAATTTCGTTTAACACACCGCGAGGTGCTCGCTTCAGCCCCCTTAGCCTCACTCATAACGTCCATCAATATCGAAAATTGAGCTTCCGTTTCTTTTATGTGACTTCTGAGACGGTGGTTGCCGAGGCATTTGAACTACCGCTTGCGGACGCTGACGTTTACGTTCGGCTTCCCGAGCCTTCCTCTGCTCCGCGGCGGTCGCGCTGCAGCTGCAACTAGCGCCGATGTTGGCGTTGTTCATGACGTTTCGCACACCGTTGCACAGACAGAGAATGAGGGAAGCCCAGCGAACGCGCGCTTTCGCCCGCTCGCAGTTTCCAGATTCGCTTGCCGGCGTTGCCCTTTACATTCTGCTTCGCGAGCGTCCATAGCGCCGTTGCAAAGGAGAGTGCAACGCTTGGCGGCGTTGCCGTTTACGAGCGTCCATAGCGCCTTTGCGAAGGAGAGTGCAACGCTTGCCGGCGTGGCCGTTTACGTTGAGCCAGGTTCAGCTTCGCGAGCGTCCATAGCGCCGTTGCGAAGGAGAGTGCAACGCTTACCGGCGTGGCCGTTTACGTTCAGCCAGGTCCAGCTTCGCGAGCGTCCATAGCGCCGTTGCGAAGGAGAGCGCCGCATTATATACGAGCGCACAGCTGTGGCGGAGAGAGAGAAAAACGGGAGAGGAGAAACGAAGCGGAGGCAGCGCTCAAGCCACCTCCTCCCGCCTCCCCACGCTCACGAGAGGAGAAGGGGGGATTTGGCGCATGCGCAGTATGAGTGCGGGCGCCGCAGAACGGACACTGCCCCGAGCATGAAATGCTTTCGCATCTACAATAGCTCTCCAACACTCGCCTGGCTGTCGCACCGCGTTCCCGCTCGCCCTGTGAGCATTAACTGCCAGAAGACGCAACGCGCGTAGCGTTTTTCTTCGCGTTTCACGTAGCTTTGGAGGAGCGCATACCGAGTATCAGAGCTAATTATGTGCTTGTTGACGCCATACTTGCGCGCGATTCACCATATGCGGTGTCCACCTATATGTTAAGAAGTTGAACTACCGTAAGGGTCAAATCATGATCATGGGCATTAGTGGTCGGTACGGAGATGTGCCACTGGGCGTCAACGTCAGTGCGTCGAGATCAGGCGATGCTACTCGTACATCTGCCAAAAAACAATAGACATTATACAAGCTCTCATATACCAAAGCACAAAGCAATCAACTATTTCTGTGACGATACGTTTCACTTTTGTGTTATACCGATTCCTATGACAGAGGGACCAACCATCTTTTTTTTTCTTTTTTTGTTGTTGTTGCGTACGCGGGCCGCTTTCTTTCATGCATCCGCTAGCGCGTGCTGCGCCGTACTTTCGTTGCGCGTTTGAATGTATGCAATTAGCAATCGTGCATTCTGCAAGCACTGCAGTCGTGCAGCATGGGCCAGAAAGTAAAAGAATGAATTGCACCCAAAACACAAGATATCTTTGGTCTCGTTTCATTGTCCTCCTTGCCGAAAATCAAGATTTTCATCAAATGTTATGCTATACAGGCTCAGGAGATGAACAGATTAACAGGAGATAAACATACACGTGCTCATGATCATTAAACATGACGAACGTTCGCGGCAAAGTTAAGAACTTAGAGAACAGTGGAATAAAAAACAGACCATAACACTAGGTCACATGCGCATAATAAAAAAACACTTTTCATACTGACAAAAGTGCAGGAGGGCTTCTAATACATGCGCACGATAATTCGAAAGATTATGATAAATAACAAAAGTCAACATTGACGGCAATGCAAGAACAATGAAAGGAGTTGAAATACCTAAAATTGGAATAGTAATGTGAAGATGATAATAAAGATGTCAAAATGAACTGTACAGATAGCACAATTAATATAGGCCGCACTTTATTGACTACATTTCCAAAAACGTTGATTTTCGTATAACAAGTGATGATAAACGCGGACAAAATGAACAGGTGGTATCGGAGGATTCATGGAATCTCTTCTTGAAATGCGCCGATTCTGCAATTCTTCAGCTTTTCTCTTGTCGCATCGATCAGCTGTGTGGCCTTTCGGAATACTTTAAAAACGCTTTCATCCTGAAAAAAAGTGAGAAGTTCCAATCAGACGGAAAGCGCCGTTGACTCGCGCAATAGTGAACTCGTTTCTTCGTCTCGGAGCAGCACAAGTTTGCTTACATCTACCTAGAGCCTCAGAAACGCGGTTATAGGCGATGGCGAGTAATGAAACGGAGACAGATGCAAAGCACACACTGAAGCACGCGGTTCTGTGAGAGTTGTAATCCTGTAACTATAGTTACGTCGTTTGTGCTTCATGCCCGCTGCTTGTTCGTATAACGATGTAAACGCAGCATCTTGCCTTTTTCAAATCAGACATTTTAGAAAACATTAACTGCAGCCCCACTGCAGAGAATCTCCCCGGTATGGACCTGAATTCAAAGTGACACAATGAAATCCGTGCCTCAAAGGGCATGCTCACCTGTCGTTATATTGGGGGCCGGCACCATTTTCTGGGACTTGTTCTGGAGGTATTCGAGCAACAAAGCACAATGCACGAACAGCGCGACTCGTAAAACATCGCGGTGCGAGCGAGCCCCATGAAACTGAGGAACGACGACGGCTAACGGACGCCTTACACGAAACTTTCTAACGGATTTCAAAGTCGGCGGCGCCAGCAAGGCGGCAGAAAGCGCGCCTCCCGGAGGAGAATGAATTGATCTCACCGGAGAAGGGGTTGAAGAAAGTTGGGAAGAAAGAGACGGAACGCAGATTTTAACTTTGATGCCAGTTCATAGATGGCGTCTCAATTTCCTCTACCAGTCACGTGGGCTTCTTTCACTAGCCTGACTAACGCGCCTGTATATCATAAGTGTTGCGCCGTCACTACAGCACAACTAAAGAGGCGCGCCCCCTCGCTGTAGCGAATGCCTATATCACTGCAGCCTACAATATCCAACACTTGTCGCCACATGCGAATATTAGTCATAATTTAGCAAATAATAGCTGGCATTAGTCATCATTTATGCTACGCTGTGGCGTGTATAGCTTGTAGCGGCAACTGTATAGCAGTGATTTCCTCCTCCAGTAATGCGGCATTGTCATATACAGGGTGTCCCAGCTATCTCTAGGCAGAAATACAAAAATGCCGACGCACTGTATGACGACGCGGCTAAATGCATGTTGACGACTATTGCATGGAGTAAGTCACACGATTTTCTGTTTTCTTCCTAATTGCCGAATTAGGAATTTTAAGTAACTAACTCCTGAAGCAACGAAGGTGGGCAAAAATTTCAATGGGAAAGTTGCTGGTTCATTTGCAAAAGATCCGATTAGTCAGTTTCTAAGCTTCTAACTCTTAGCTTTATGTGCTATTCTGCTTACTACAGGTGGCCATGCTAAATTTTAATAAAAACTACGTGACCTGCCCGTTCGCGCATCTATGCGCGCCATGATTGCAGTGCTCCCTAACCCTCTGCTTTCCAAGCGACAATAGCATTTGGCCAGGTGTACTGCCTCGATAGGACAGCGACAATAGCGGTGCCTGTTCGATGACGCACGTTTCGGTAGCGTAGAGCGCACTAGAGCATGGGAGTGCTCGGAACGGCCGCAGCGCCAATGTACAGAAAGTGAAACCCAAACAGGGTCAATCCGCTTGTGGCGTTGCGTTCGGTAGTCTGCAACGTGTCGTCGTTTAAGAGTAGCGCGTGGCTCCCCCAAAGTGGTGCAGGGCTAGAATGCCCGTTTCCCACTCAAAAGGTCCGGGTTCGAATCGCAGCTGTAGACGGCGGGACTTTATTCCTAGTGTAACGTTTTATAGCGGCATTGGTTTTCATTTGTTTCTTAAAACTAGCTTATGTTGCTACGTATTGCTAAAAAAGTAACGTAAAATCTGAAATCTCGTTTCGAGTCAGGGGCGTAGCCAGGGGGGTTGAAACCCCCCCCCCGGAATTATTTTCATTTTGCATGTGCATATATACACGCACACAAACAAACGCACGCACGAACATACAAAAAGGGTGGTTGAACCCCCCCCCCCCCCCCGAAAAAAATTTCTCGCTACGCTTCTGTTTCGAGTCACGTATTCGCGAAAATCTCGGAGGCCATACTTCACGTTTTTGTTGAATCCTGGGTGCTGGCACTGCAAATAGCTACACGCTTAAAGTCACTAGAACGGCCAAAATACCTCATTCCTATTCTCTTCGCCGCCGCGCGCAATCGGTGGCTTCGCCACAGAAATGGTCCAGCTCGCTCGCCTCGCTAGTGTCGACGCACGGCGCTTTGGAGGGCTATTGTTTTTATAGCCTGAGAAAAGCGTCCACGAATTGACGACATTCGCTACTGTACTGATTTAAATCACATGCCTGTCAAGGCATCGAACAATGCCTGGGTGCTGCGCTTTTGGATGCAGAAGCCAGTGGGATTCGGGTAAAGCTATCTTGCTATTCACAGCGAGAATTAAATGCGAATTAAATTCTGCGACTTTACACGTATCTATCTATCTATCTATCTATCTATCTATCTATCTATCTATCTATCTATCTATCTATCTATCTATCTATCTATCTATCTATCTATCTATCTATCTATCTATAATCTATCTATCTATCTATCTATCTATCTATCTATCTATCTATCTATCTATCTATCTATCTATCTATCTATCTATCTATCTATCTATCTATCTATCTATCTATGATTTAAGACCCCGGTACATACGTCAGCGGCCGTCTCCTTTATATATTTCTCAAAGGCATCTGTAGTATAATGACCAGAAATGTGGATCAATGGTAAGCACTTAAATTTCATAAATCGGATAAAGTTTAATGTCATTAGTATTTGGACAGTTAGACTGCTGGTGGAAGAAAAATTTTGCGTTACCAAACTGCGGATCATTGATTCGACTGTGTTTGCTTTGTGTTTATGTTCTGTTTATATGCTCATTTCTGTACTTTTCGGGTGATTGTGTGATATATTCCTTCCTGTTCTTATCTTGTGATTATCTCTTGTTTTTTAGGATTATCATTTTGTTCTATGGTCTCCGTAGTGGTGTTTTTCAACTCTTTGCTGCTTCCAGTGCGGTGCGTCCAACTCCAGGCGCTGGCGCTTTGCCTCCGCTTCTCGCTTCCCTGTATTTGTGACCAAACCCCGACGCCAGCGTTTCGTTGCCACTTCGCTGGCTCAGACACACAAATTAGTCAGGCAACGGTGGCATTCACGGGAATGCAAGCGCTGGCGTTGCAAACGCACAGCCGCATTGTCTTATGTGTGTCAAACGTGGGACCTGTGTGACGTCAACGCGAGAGAGGACACGCGGCGTGATACCAACGCGACGCGTGGGACGACGACATGGCGGTCCGGTAAACCGCTCCGCAGTTGAAAATTCAATTCAAACAGCTTTACGGACTTCACGGAAACGGCGAAGCAGGTGGCACCATATATATATATATATATATATATATATATATATATATATATATATATATATATATATATATATATATATATATATATGCTATTTCATTGCTTATCATTGCTCTATTCGCAACTCAAATCAACATGAGAGGGCGCTGCGGAGTCTGGCACGGTCTGGCCGC
This sequence comes from Rhipicephalus sanguineus, assembly GCF_013339695.2. Taxonomy (NCBI): domain Eukaryota; kingdom Metazoa; phylum Arthropoda; class Arachnida; order Ixodida; family Ixodidae; genus Rhipicephalus; species Rhipicephalus sanguineus. Next base: position 157,797,508 of record NC_051177.1, on the reverse strand, counting down.
ACTATGCAGCATGGCGGATTCACGGAGGTCCCCGCATCCGCTGTCTCTGACACAAATATTAACTTTTTTGCAATGTGACTGCAGTTCGCGATGTTTTGTAGAAGGGGAGCGGGTTGTCGATGCTGAACATCTCATTTTAATAGGAACCAGTGGTCCTGCAAGCGCGAGTGGTGTGCTGGAAGTGGTCGCGTTGTGTGCGCAAACATCCGGCGTGACTGCGGAACGACACGAGATCCTCGTTCGAATCGCCGGTGTTTTCCGGGAGCCCTCCATCACTGAAGCGAAGTGCTCGTGCACAGCTGGACTGTCCGCGGAGTGCCAGCACATTTCGGCTGTCTTGATCCACTGTTACAGGTAGGTGACCCGTGACTAGTTACATCGACGCGCATGGTAACGCAGAGCAAGCTCACTGCTTCATTGCTTTCGAAGCAAGGCTGGCATAACGTAACTGACCCTGCTCCTATTCCGAACTCGTTTTTTCCCTTTCCTCTGACGCAGTTCGCGCTTCATTAGTCATCGTGTCCGACGCACAAAGAGCTGCTGCAGAGCAGCAGTTTGGGATAGCAATAGCGCCGATGAAAGGAGTCTGTTGCATTACACCGACACTGGCTTGGTACGGCGTTGTTTTTGAGCCGTCTTCGCTAGCATGGGACATCTGAAAAATAAATTGTTGAAGCTTTATGTGTCGATGTGTGTTGCATTTAGTTTTTTACAACAGAAACACAATGTTTTTAGGAAAAAGAAAGGGCACTTGCAAGCAAATTAGGGTCATGTTTGGAGCGTTGTGAAACATTGCACACCGAACGTAGCATCTGCAAGACACGGTCTAAAGTTGCTTGTAACACAATGAAATGACGAATGCTTATGACGCTGACGTCAGCAAAATCGAAATAATCTACATAACGCTACTTTAGGTACTAATACTGCACTTGTAATACGGTATACGCCAGCAAAAAGTGGTTGATTTTCCTTAACTTGCAAGGGCGAGTAAAATTGTCGCGAGGGTGGCGTGCGTGTCACCAATTACTGTAATAAACCGGCTGAGTGAAATACCAGCATCATATGGACACATTCGTGCGTGATTGGAAGACAAATCCGTACTCGTGCGCGGGGAGCTTTTTGAGTGCACTGCGAATTCGTCCGTGCCATGCAAGAGACTGCGCTGTCAATAAGTGACAAGGTTACAATGATCGCTTCCCCGAACTTGCTGGTACGCCAGTAGTAAACACTAAGACTTCCTACACCCGTTCACGATGCGCGAGCGTTATGCTGGAAGGTGCATAGGATACCTTCCGGGTTGCCGCCACGTGTAGTGCAGTTCTAAGACGCGAACAACGCAGACACCATTCAAAGGTCGCACATGTGCTCGAACTGCGGCATGATACACGCAGCAAATAGTCGCAAGTGTGCCCAATATGACGTCCTCGTATTCCGGTTAACATTCAAAGAAAATAAGGTACAGCTCAATCGCAAGTGTAATGCACATGGCGCACTGAGACTTCGCAGTGCCACATTTGTTGACATACTTCAGGCGCTGCAGCGACAGGTAAAGTCGCTAGATACAATGGTCATGTAATAGGTTCTAGTTCACAAGTTTACACTAGTGTCTCACCTGGAAAGAAGAAATCATCTCGTGCAAAATGCCGCGAGCAAAGGGTCATTGTCGGCGTCACAGCCTTGCCGATGCGAAGATTCGCCTCGGAAGGAAATGCATGAAAAGAAGTAGCGCTATCTTTCCATCTCGCAGACACGCACTGAGGAACACAGCAGAACTGCTTGGCGGTTCGTTTTTTCTTTACTGGCGGCTCCATCTTACCGCCCACGACTGCAGCCGATACGGCACTTATGGCGTCCGGACTGTTTTTGACCTCTGTACGCTGTTTCCTCCCACTGCCGCTAGGTGCAGCATGAATTGCTGGAGTCGCAAATAGTAGTTTCGCCAGCACCTGCCTATACGAAAGCCCGGTCTTGTCTGAATTCACGAAAAAATCCTTGCAACACATGTAACGTAAAGCTGCCCTATATAGTGTATGAGGCGCGCACAATTCACTAAGAAACTTGCTTGTCCATGAAGTTTTGCCGACAGTGCTGCGGTTTGCATATATTGCGCAAGTGGAATCCTGGGAAGTACTGTGACTATCCTGATCGGAACTTTTTGATTGATGCCTTCAACTTCATTCACTTATATCAACAGCGCCGAGCGAGCGTGCTGAAGGCTCAAAGTACACGTTGACGTCGTGTAGTGCTTACTGTGCTGGCGCCGAATGCATCCGGTGAACTCGAATTACAGCCAGCGCATCCCTGACCTTAGCTGATCGTCTCTGTTTACGCGCCAAGCACGTACGCTGGAAACACAGCGGCCGCGCCCAAGTTACGGCAGTCGCCTCGTCACTGCTGTCGCGTTCGCCTCGCAACGCTTTTGTTTAAATATACAAGTTCGTCTTGTAGACGTGCCTTTGTTTCTGTTTACTCCTGAATACGCAAAATTACCACGCAAACAACGCCAGCGGACGTCTACAAATTGGTGACCACGGACGTGCGAAATTTTTACAACCATTTCCTGACCGCGACGACTACGGAAACCACCGGCGACTCCATACAAGCATCCTCCGACCCAGCAGCCGACTCCGTGATTGAATTCGACTCCCCAACCATGTCAGCGATCGCGACCACTTCCACCGCAAGTGAGGCATCTCGCCCTTCGCCACCAGACCTGAAAGTCCTACGCGAAGACTTTCGCAGCCAGATCGAACAGCTATCCGCTCAGATACCTACCCTGTCTGCGCGCTCTCGATCCTCGTCACGACGCCGCTCCTCTTCCCGCCGGCGCTCTTCACGGTCTCCGCATCCCGGCCAGTGTTGGTATCACCGGACCTTCGGTGCCACCGTCCGAGAGTACTCATCTCCCGGAACTTCCTCGGGAAACGCTCCGACTCACCACTAGAAGCGGCGAGTGGTTGCGGTCCAGCAAGCAGCCGCTTGTTCTTCGTTTTAGACAAAGCCTCTAGGCTGCGTTTCCTCGTGGACACGGGTGCCGAAGTTAGCGTTCATCGACCCTCACCTGCATTCCCGAAGAATCGCCGATCTGCAGTCACGCTGCAAGCCGCCAACATGACCACCAAGACCACCATCGTGACTTACGGTGAGCGCGCGCTCACGCTGAACATTAGACTTCGTCGCGTTTTCCGTTGGGTTTTCCTCGTAGCGCACGTGTCTTACCCAAATGTCCGAGCGGATTTCCTTCGTTGTTTCGACCTGCTGTGGAGACATCCCGCAAGCGCCTTGTTGATGCTAAGACACACCTAACGGTGCAAGGTATAGCGTTGACAACCGGCATCACCGCAGTTATCAACAAGCCACCTTCATCGGTGTACGGACAGTTACTCGACGACTTTCCAAGCTTGCTTCGCCCGTCCAATTTTCTGCGCTTTGTCAAGCACGATGTTACCCACCAGATTATTACCTCCGGGCCATCTGTCCATGGTCGTTCACGACGCCTCGCACCCGATCGACTCCAGGTTGACCGAGCTGAATTTGATCACCTGCTCGAGCTTGGCATTGTGCGACATTCATCAAGTCCTCGGGCTCTTCCGCTGCACATGGTGCCCAAGAAATCCCCAAGTGACTGGCGACCCTGTGGCGACTACCGCGCTTTGAACAACGCCACCGTTCCTGATCGATACCCACTGCCTAACATCGCGGACATCACAGCACCACTGCATGTAGCAACCATCTTTTAGAAGATTGACCTGGTCAAGGCGTACCATCACATACCTGTCGAACCCTCGGACATTCCCAAGACTGCTGTCATAACACATTTCGTCCTTTTTGAATATCTGCGGATGCCC